>NC_134571.1:108036671-108214171 GCF_050947875.1 Dermacentor variabilis
AGAATTGAACAGGCTCTCAGGAACGGAGGAAGCCTAAAAACAGTGAAGAAGAAACTAGGAATAGGCAAGAATCAGATGTGTGCGTTAAGAGACAAAGCCGGCAATATCGTTACTAATATGGATGAGATAGCTCAAGTGGCTGAGGAGTTCTATAGAGATTTATACAGTACCAGTGGCACCCACGACGATAGTGGAAGAGAGAATAGCCTAGAGGAATTCGAAATCCCACAGGTAACGCCAGAAGAAGTAAAGAAAGCCTTAGGAGCTATGCAAAGGGGGAAGGCAGCTGGGGAGGATCAGGTAACAGCAGATTTGTTGAAGGATGGTGGTCAGATTGTTCTAGAGAAACTGGCCACCCTGTATACGCAATGCCTCATAACCTCGAGCGTACCGGAATCTTGGAAGAACGCTAACATAATCCTAATCCATAAGAAAGGGGACGCCAAAGACTTGAAAAATTATAGACCGATCAGCTTACTGTCCGTTGCCTACAAAGTATTTACTAAGGTAATCGCAAATAGAATCAGGAACACCTTAGACTTCTGTCAACCAAAGGACCAGGCAGGATTCCGTAAAGGCTACTCAACAATAGACCATATTCACACTATCAATCAAGTGATAGAGAAATGTGCAGAATATAACCAACCGTTATATATAGCTTTCATTGATTACGAGAAAGCGTTTGATTCAGTCGAAACCTCAGCAGTCATGGAGGCATTACGGAATCAGGGTGTAGATGAGCCATATGTAAAGATACTGGAAGATATCTATAGCGGCTCCACAGCCACCGTAGTCCTCCACAAAGAAAGCAACAAAATCCCTATAAAGAAAGGCGTCAGAGAGGGAGATACGATATCTCCAATGCTATTCACAGCATGTTTACAGGAGGTATTCAGAGGCCTGGAGTGGGAAGAATTGGGGATAAAAGTTGATGGAGAATACCTTAGCAACTTGCGATTCGCTGATGATATTGCCTTGCTTAGTAACTCAGGAGACCAATTGCAATGCATGCTCACTGACCTGGAGAGGCAAAGCAGAAGGGTGGGTCTGAAAATTAATCTGCAGAAAACTAAAGTAATGTTTAACAGGCTCGGAAGAGAACAGCAGTTTACGATAGGTAGCGAAGCACTGGAAGGGGTAAGGAACTACATCTACTTAGGGCAGGTAGTGACCACGGATCCGGATCATGAGACTGAAATAACCAGAAGAATAAGAATGGGCTGGGGTGCGTTTGGCAGGCATTCTCAAATCATGAACAGCAGGATGCCACTATCCCTCAAAAGGAAAGTGTATAACAGCTGTGTGTTACCAGTACTCACATATGGGGCAGAAACCTGGAGACTTACGAAAAGGGTTCTGCTGAAATTGAGGACGACGCAACGAGCTATGGAAAGAAGAATGATGGGTGTGACATTAAGGGATAAGAAAAGAGCAGATTGGGTGAGGCAACAAACGCGGGTAAACGACATCTTAGTTGAAATCAAGAAAAAGAAATGGGCATGGGCCGGACATGTAATGAGGAGGGAAGATAACCGATGGTCACTAAGGGTTACGGACTGGATTCCAAGGGAAGGGATGCGTAGCAGGGGGCGGCAGAAAGTTAGGTGGGCGGATGACATTAAGACGTTTGCAGGGACAACATGGCCACAATTAGTACATGACCGGGGTAGTTGGAGAAGTATGGGAGAGGCCTTTGCCCTGCAGTGGGCGTAACTAGGCTGATGATGATGATGATGATCACACACCACCCCGTGGTCGGCACCGTTGACGGCGTGTGTGCGAAGGAATAGTCCTTTGTTTCGGAACGGCTATTTTTAAATATTACTTTAGGTATTCGTAGAAACACACGATTTAATGACTATACGATAATTTTGTGCTTGTATGAATAAGATTCAGGTTCGTATGCAAAAGTAAAGATATGCATTGAAGCCCGCGAATATTTTTTTGCATATAATGGTTCTAACAGTACTTTTTTATACTGCAGCAATAACAAGGAAAATATCTAAAAAGGCAGTCATCCACGACATAGCGAAAGAGTGCGCCATTTACCTGCCGCGGTGGATCATTGTGCATTGTAATTACTTCGTTAGCAGCAGGCCCGGATTTTATTAACGTTTATAGCTAGTATGCAATCTTCTGCTTGGATACTTCCGTTAGATTGTTTTGCATCAGAATTGCAAAAAGGAACAGGACTGTAATAAATTGGTAATGGCTTTTATCGTTCCATGCATTGTTTGCGCACACCGACTACGCAAATATTCATTTTCAGAAATACCGACACATGGAGAGGAGATAAGCTTCTTCAAAGCATAATTCGTGGTCCCTTTGATAGTAAAGGAAGACTTAATAGCTTCTCATAACAAGAAATTCCACCGCTAACGACACAAATTATTGTTAGCACCTGGCGTAAGCCTCATTTACAATTGTGACGATGTGGAGCTGTGCACGAATTCTTGGCGTTTCGCTTCCTCCGCATTCTAACAAAAGGCTAGGAGCCTAAGTGCTATTTCAAATTTTTCACATACCGCAAGCGAAGTGTTATAGAACGGGGCACCATTCTGGAAAACGTTTCATGGAAAACGTTTGCTGCTAGGAATTAAAGGCTAACGCATCACTGGAACTCGATTATGTGTAAACCGTTCCTTAATTTCGTTGACTCGCAAGGCACCAAGACCACAATGCATGCGATGCTGCACGAGAAAAAGTAATATTTTTCCTTTTTTGTTTCATCGAATACAGGCACCTGCCTTCCGGCAGGCAAGTGGTGAGAGCTAGATTATTTCACACTTTATCAGTTACGACAAAACACAACTGGAAAATTGATTTATGCAGCTGTATTGTTTGATGGAAAATAACAAAAAACAGCCTTACGTTGTGGGCAGAAGCAAGAAAGGGGGACGCTGAGTAGGAGCAGGAGGAAGAGGAAGAGGAGGAGGAAAGAAAAAGAGAAGGCAGGGATGTTAACCAGAAATGCGCCTGGTTGCCTACCCAGCTCTGGGGGACGGGAAAGAGGGAATAGAAAGATAAGGTAGAGAGGGGGAGGCGAGGGGGAGGAAAGCCTGGCGGTGAGCTCGCGCACGCACGCGGAGGGCCTGAGCGAGTCAAAGACGTTCAGATAGGCCACTCGCCCTCAAGAAAGACAAAAATGCCTTCATAGCTTTGTGGGCCGACGAGCGATTGGGATCAAAGAAAAAAAAAAGACTGTTTCCTTTGGTGCGTCTCGCACCACAAGGCACTTAACCTAACCTTAATTCAGTATGTTTTCGTTGCGGCAGATTGATGCTGATTGGCAAAGTTTCAGTAGATTAAAGTCCCAATGAGAGAAAGCGAATTGTGAGGAGGCAATCACCTCGGGGCCGAAACAGAACCGGGCAGCAGGGATATTCATGCCCAGAAATTACTGAAGCAGCGGCCATCCCGCTGGCCGCGAAAATGGATGTGCTCCTTGCTTGCTTGCCACTTTGCGAAAATTGATGCCGCCCTTCGGAGAGCACGCACTGCGCCGACGTGCGCCAGCGAGGTCGACACCCAATGACGTTCAAGCTGCGCATAACATAACATAACATAACATAACATAACATAACATAACATAACATAACATAACATAACATAACATAACATAACATAACATAACATAACATAACATAACCTGGCGGGTCATAGCATTTTCAAGGGCCAAGAAATACTGGATCTGAGCAGATGAAATGGTCATGTGCCCTGTATGTGCACTTCTTCACGGAGTACCGTGACGAACATCGGACATTCTGCTGCAAATCAGAAAACGTTTGCCGCCTTTCGACCTATTTAGCGAGTGTTTCTTTCTTGAATTTGTCAGCTCGGCGAGGCTTACACCATTTCCCTCGTGGTGTACTTCCCACTTTATCATTTTACTTTTAATGCTATACAATTGTGGAATGCAGCGCCAGAATCTAAAATTATTGTTGGTCAGTAACAGAAAGGGCACTCGTTTGATATTTGTATTACTTCGTTCCTCAAGCCCATAACGCTAGTGCCAGAGCTAGCTTGGTACATGGCGAAGGTTCTATGCAGCATTATGCGTGAGCAGCCCTGTCAGAATCTTCAACACTTACCGGGATCGAATTTTAAGCAAATTTTTTTCTTCTTTATTTTCCAAAATTTAAGCCTCTTGCTAGCGCAGTCTTGCCATTCCTTGTCTTCCGCACGCGTTCCATGACGCTGAGTTGTGTATTGGATCTGCGCAATTCCTTCTTGCGGCGGTAACGCTGGTGTGGAACACCATTCCCGTCTTGACAAGCTGTACTCTGTTGGAGTGCCGCAAGGATCACAATGAAACACTATGACCGCGGCGTGATATTACTGCTGGTTCTTTAAGGAAATAGGACCGACAAAAATGACAAAAATATATCCACGTGTAGGGAACTGTGAACCCGCTTATCGTGCGTGTTCACAGTTTGACAATTGAAATGTTCATTTTTCTGTTAACGCTCCTGTAAACGGTCGTCTTTGGACTGCTTTATACGCAAGCTCCCAACTTGGCAGCTCTTTTACAGTAAATATTTCTTCCTTCCAAGCTCCACGAAACCACCTTCCTTATATTCCCCCCGAACGGCGTGCTGTGTTTCGGGAGTTCGTTTCTCATGGTATCGCTGTCCCCCTGTATTCACCCGCTGGCGCCTCCAGTGTAACAAATCGCAGAGCAAGTATTGGCCTTCTTCCATCTTGTGAAGAGCGCGCGGGAATAAATCGATGGCTAGCCAGCGCAAAATTGAGATGCGAAAGAAATCGTGGTCACAGAATAGTTTCTGTCGATAACCCTCAACACCCCCTCTTCTCTTCCTCCCAGATCCCAGGTTCTAAAGCGGGTCATCGAATCCTGAGTAACTGGATTAGGCCCCCACACCGATGACGGTCGGGCTTGCAGCAGAGTGATGCCTCGTAATGATGCCTCGGCAATGAAGCGTGCCGGGTGTTTCTTATGCGGGTCAGCAAAACATGCGTGGCAGTCTCACTATGAGTCTTGCAGCCCCCTCTCCCCTACCTTTTTTTTCGACAAGCCCAATTACTGTCTACGTCCGGTGCCTTTCGCAATGTCATTACCGACGTCTGGACTGCCTTGCCTCATTTTCCTCTGCAGCTATCACTGTGATGCCTGTAAAGGAGGATGAACAGAGACAATGCGGAACACATGCGTCGTGACGTCGAAAATGATAGCGTTCTCTCTTTGTTTTATTTATCTCTTGCTTGATTTTTTTTAAATCGCAGACGTTCCCTCTGGTTAGGGCGTCCTACGGGGTGATGGAACTAGGATACCGAGTACGAAAGCCCGATGCTCCAACCATCATCTCCTAGAGACTCTATGCTATTACTTGCTTTCCTACAGAATATAAATATATTTAGGGTTGTGTGATATTTCATTTTTGTCAACTAATCCTCCACCAGCGGAGGACATTAAACTTCTCTCAGGCATAAGAAATGGCACCAGTTATCTTTTGCTGTCCATGAACTTCGAGCAACCTTGCGATAAGTACGATCAAAAGGAAATAGAATGCGCATTATAGAATTATTATCGAGCCCCGAACTAATGCACACTGCTGTCGTCTCAATGCCCTCTAGCGCCGTCTAGCAACTATTTCCTTAAATAAGAGTACGTGAGCCTGCGCCACCGGCCCAAGAAAGCAACGCACAAATAGGTTTACTATTCCTTACTATAGGATACCACAAGCTTACTAATGACCTACGCGTGTGGGCAAGTCAGCAAGGCTTACGTAATCGGCTTGTTGAACGTATGTATGCCTGTGCGGCGCTATAACACAAAGAGCTATGAGCTAATGGCCAGAGCGGCAAAACCAACAAACTACGAAAGAGTTATGGCGACTCGAGCAGAGGCGCCCAGCTGCAGTCTATAGGAAAATAAAGTGATTACAAAATAAAATTAGGTACGCAAAAATGCAATATCTTCACGCATTGGTCAGTCGCCTGCATCAGAATTCTTCACTGCGAAAGATGAGTGAGCAGAATCCGGCAATTCCTCGTAATTGGGTATATTCACCGACTGGTGAAAAACTTACATCGCCTCATCCTTACGCATATAAAGCCTCAACATCTTAACGTATACCGGTTTGCGACCAAACCTACAACACTAATGGCACAAATAAAAGCTGCATGAATCCACAGTTTTGACACAGGCACACCTTTTCAGAAGTTTTCATGTTCTTCAAACGGACACTTTGGCCGAGAAAGCGCGAAAGTATATAAAACAGTTATCTTGTAAATCACGCCGCCAGCGTAAGCTGTATATACATAACGATTTTGCCAAGATGCATAAAATATGGAAGTGCTTTACGCCACCGCGACACCATAAAAGATGAAGATTTACGAAGCGTATTTAACATTTTAGTTTGTCACTCTTTGTCTGTCTGATTAAAAAAAACTATTATTCGAGTGTGATTCCGCCTAACTTTTGGTATGTACACTCTGGGTATGCCAGAAAGAACGAACCACGATAATAATAATAATAATAATAATAATAATAATAATAATAATAATAATAATAATAATAATAATAATAATAATAATAATAATAATAATAATAATAATAATAATAATAATAATGCACAAATCCTCACAAGAAGCAGGAGGAGATGGTGGATGAGGTTGCTGAGACGCACCTATAGCCTTGCTAGAATCGCTGGCAGTTATCTCATGTCAGCGACGTCTTTTAGGAGAGTTTAGTCACCTGAATTATATAGGTTTTTTGTTCGGTGTATCATCATTCAGAGCGCAGCGCGAACTTGGAGTAAAAGGCGATGCGACGAGCCAAGCGGAAGAGGATGCAAGCCCCTGAGCTGCCCATCGCACGATACCGCGTCAACCCGCCCTCCACCGCATCACAACACCCTGGAAGCAGTGTACCAAATGTTACCAATCACAGTCACATCAATTAAGAACTTCGGTATAGCAGCCGGAACAATTCTCTCTTGAATGTCCAGTGTCCGTGGAATGTCCGTGGAAACTGCATGTCGTCTATACTTCGGCACGTGGGGCACCTCGACGCTGAAGCGCTTAAAAAAAATTTGCGCTCTGTACTGAATCTAGCACACTGCAACGAACGATGTTCAACATCTAGATTCTTACAGGTCAATACATAAGGGCGATGCGGCAAGTTGTATCTTTATAATCGTGGTAGATTAGCGCTAATTAATAACGCAAACAACGAACAAATCGGACAAGAAGTGTGCCAAAAGCAACTGTCTTTTTTCTCATACCACCGACAGATATTTGTGGTGGATAAATATCGTTGGATGGCATGAGTATAAACAGCTGCTAGTAGCGTCCGTCCTTGTCCACTTTGTTCTTTGTGTCCGTTATTGATTTGCACGAATCTACCATAATTATAATGCAGTACCAACTAAACCGAGAGTCAGTCCTCCTGAAGTAAGATCTTGTTCAGCCATGTGGGCGTGCAGTACCGACCCCTTGCAGAGGCGGTACAACAGGGAGACATCTGGTCTATTCAGTCCCTTCGTAACAAAGGATTTGTTAGGTGGGGATCATGAAGACAAAACATGACTAGCGATGGCTTGTCTTAGAAAACGTCGATGATCTCTAGGAACCTTATGTGTAGGTCCAAGGTCCAAGGGTTATAAGGTTTTCTTTGCGACTCAAGCAATGTCATACGATCATATCCTAAAGGCACAAATATATGCTTTCATTGTTTTTCCAGACCCACGCCCTTATATGACCAGTTGCTTCAAAATGCTCAAGAATATCAAGAAGGACGAGATAACATGAAAATTTTGTTCTGGATCAAACACGCTGCATGGCGGCTTTTGCAGCTTCAGTTGTCGCGTTCTATAGCGCTTTATCCTGGATTTTATGACAGGCGTGCTACAGCAAAAGCACGACGGGTGGCACGCCCGTCGTGACACCCACCAATCTAAGTCACTGTTACGCGCTAATGAATCGAGGGTGGTCGTTGACCTGGGGCACAAAGCCTGGGTTTTTATTACGAAATTGCTAACGGAGCGTACGTTGCGTGCGTCGTCTGTGCCACCAGCTCAAAGAATAATAGCTCGGCGAATCAGAAATGTTAAGGAAACAATTTATGAAAAGGAAAAACGTGTTTCGCGTTCGGATATATTACTGTGAGGCACGTCACGCTGGGTTAAATTTTCTAACGTGGTCTTTTCTAATAAATGGGAATGAGTGATTGGAAAACTACTGTATTCTGCAGCAGAAAGAGCGCATGTCTGGTCAATGAATATTTCGCTAACATTCTAGCGCCGTCTTTGATTTACCTGGGATGTGCTCGGTTCGCTGCTTACCTAGGCTTGCAGCGTCCTAGCTGCAGCTTTCCTATTGTAGAGCTGATCATCCCAGGCTCAATGCTCGGAAGAATGAAGGTGCCAAAATATTCACACGCTTTAGAAAGTTAAAATATAGGCCGTGTTCACTGCATGCTTTTAAAAACATCACCAACAACTACGCGCAAAAAAAAGAAGAAAAAGAAAAGGACGGCCTAGCGCTACCCTCCAAAAATAGTGTTTTGGTAAATCGTCGTGTAGCCAAAGGCACAGGAAAGTAACACATGCGCACTAAAATATATTATAATCGCCCGACTGATACGCTGACTCTAGAAAATTACTGCGCAGGCTTGTGCAAGACTTAGGATGTGCTTGTCACACAATTTCCTATCTTGCATTTGCAGCCCACCATTCCCTGTTATAAGCTAGGAAGCTATGCTACAGAAATTGTTATTTATAAGTAATAAATAAACATTTTAGTTAACATTGAAGATTGGGCGTGTTGGTATAGCATACTAGATGTTCGAGTGCGCAACATTTTGAAGGGACACACTGAAGAGAAACACACGCAACAAAGCGCAACCTGTTACTATCGATTTATTCCCTTATCAGCGTAATAAATAGAAGAAGATACTTAATGGGATAGAACAATAAAAGTACAAGGGAAATATAAAAAATTACAAAAAGGACCATCAACCGATACCGAGCCGGCTTTGTCACATAATGATCTACTTGCACTCGACCTCTCAATAGATAGGAACAACGAGGGTGCAAAATTTCACATTAGGCGCTTGAAAATAAATTTCCTTTGCACTAAGGGAAACAGACGGCATGCTTACGCACATACTTTTTATGCGCGTAATTTCTGCGGCTTCAACAATCACTCGCGCCATTTGGCTGCAAACATTGTACATAATCGTGGGCTCCGGCTCTTGGAACACCTCACAGCTGATCTTTTGTTTCTACAACGTGCTTACCACCACCAGTCGACGGATTTTAACGGCTGAAATCTTTTGAGACCAAGATCTGCCAGATCCGGTGAGACCTCGGCCCTTGGACATTTCGAGGCGAGCAGGCCGCAGCGCTAGGCCTAACGTAGGCGCTGCGATTACGGCGTGACAGCATCGCGTGCCGCACATGCCCACTGCACTACTACCGTGACGATGGCTGCCCGACACCCCCTGCCTGCTGCAGCATTGGACGAAACCACACCAGCCGCCGCTATGGGTCAAGAACCGACTCAAGACGACGGAGACGGGACTTGGTTTCTCGTGGCCCGAAAGCGCAAGAAACAGGTCCAAGCTACGTCGAGCTTGCCACCCAACACCGAACCCGCACAGCAGGACCACCTACATCTGACATTGCGCAATAAGAGCTCGCAGCTGCCCCCGCTGCCGATCGACGACTTGAAAGTGGTCTTCCGACCGAGAGATGGACTGAATCTCGGTGAGTGGTCGCAGCACTCTATAGCCAGAGCTATAGTCACAGCGGCTCAATTAAACGAGAGCACGCTCCACCAGCTAACCATCCGCATATGCCGAGAGCAGAACGTCGTTCTTCGCCCGGTCAGCACACCGGACGAAGAACTAGCGGCAAGACTGCAGCTGATCAAGTCTATATGCCTGGAAAGCAAGCAGTACGAGGTTCAGGCCTATGTGGCTGCTCCGGATGCTTCCTGCAAAGGAGTCATCTCCGGCATAGAAAAGAACACAACGCCGACAACGCTGATGACAAATATCCGATCGCCGATGGCTCAGGTCCTGCATGCAAGAATGATTGGAAATTCAGCCACGGCCATCATCACGTTCTCTGGCATTCAGGTCCCCCGGTACATTTACTATTACGGAGCAGAATACCGGTGCTACATTTATAAACCCCGACAGCAGCTGTGCAGCTTGTGCTTCTCCACGGGTCATCGAGCAGATGTTTGCCCAACCCCGGATAAACTCCGGTGTGCTGCGTGCGGAACTTCCAACCCCTCCGAAGGACATGATTGCACGCTGAAATGTTTTCATTGTGGTGGTGAGCACCCCGCCACTGACTCTCGATGTCCTGTAAGGCAACGTAAGCCCTTTAACAAGAGCCACGTGTTCCGAGAGCAGCAGAAAATGGCGGAGCAACAACTCCAGCACGACAAGAAGTCCAGCAAGGTAATGACATTCAATGGCGCGGCACCTGCTACTACTGATGCAACACGTGGTCGTCCTCGCTACCAATCCCGGGGACACAGCCAGTCCCAAAGTCGCAGTAGGTCCAGGGTCCGCAGGCCGTCCAAGAACCAGAAGTAACCACGTGGTCGAAGCCGATCTGGGAGCCGCAGCCTGACGCAGCAGAAACAGCCACCGAAGGAACCTCAGGCCGCGTGGACGAAAACGCCCGACCATCACACCAGGAAGGCGACAGCGGTGAGTTGGTCAGCGCAGTTTCCCCCTCTTTCCTCCTCCCTTCATTCACCTCCTTGCGCACAGCAAACAAACAAACAAAACAAACTGTCTCCAACAGCGACGCTTTCACTCACCGAGACACACACACTCGCACCTGAGAAACTCCCTCACAATTCCTGCACCAAACAAGTGTGCGAAATGATAGACGAAATGGCGACTGTTTTAAGAGCGGAGATGCAAAAAATGAAGGAAGAGATCACGGCTGACGTCAAGCACATGCTACAACAGGTCATACAACGAGCCTTGACTGACATGAAACAATTCATCAGTGCAACTTTTAGCTCAACTTTCAGCCATCAAAACGGCTCACTTCCACATGACACTAACGCCACTAGAGAACCAAGAAGGTCACACCCTTATACCCATCCGGCTCGTACAACACCTGCCCTCACCAGCGAGGCGGTATCAACCAATCATGGCCAGCAAACCTAAGAGACGCACTACCACCGCCTTCCGGGTGTGGCAATGGAATTGCAGACGGTACCGAAGGAAGAAGGGTTCCCTCACACAGTTCCTAGCCACACGTCCTCACCCACCAGACGCTATAGCACTTCAATAAGTACGTTGCACTCCCACACTCAGTGGATACAATGCCTACACCGACAAGCATGACACCACCAAACAACCACTAGCTGCCACCCTTGTGTCCAAACAAATCACAGTGATCGAGCACACGCTCGACAGCTCCCACATTCCACATGTGCTCTTAGAAATTGTACCTAGGAATCGATATGAAACCAGCTTGTTTTTACTTAATATCTACAGTGCACCCAAATCGCGACGAGACGACTTCGGACAACATTTCCGGCCGCCAGTAAACAAGCCAAAAAATTGATTATTCTGGGAGATTTCAATGCGTCCCAGCCAGCCTGGGGGTACCAAACAGAAACTCCAAAAGGCCGCCGTCTAGCCCACGCCATGAACCTTCATCAATTCACTCTGCTGACAGAACCTGACAAACCAACCAGAACGGGCAACAGCGTAAGCAGGGATACCTGCCCTGACCTAACAATGGACAAAGGGTTGACTCAATGCTCCTGGAACAACCTAATGGAGAATCGGGGCAGTGACCGCAGCATTCTAGCCACAGACGTCCAACTGGTGGCTATACGCACCCCAGAACGTTCAATTAAAATAACGAACTGGGACAATTTCCGGTGCAACAGAACCAAATCTGAACAACACGACCCGCCATCTCTACGCGAGTGGACACAACAGCTACAAGCAGATTTTAAAGATGCCACTAAGCAACTTACTGCAACAACGGAGACACCGGATGTTGGCAGACATCTGCTCCATCTCTGGGATGCTCGAAGAGGCCTGACCAAACGATGGAAGAGGCAGAGGCACAACCGTAGGCTGAAACAAAGAATCGCCCGGATCACAGCAGAAGCTGAAGAATACGCCACCAGCCTTACTAATAGCAATTGGCACAACCTCTGCGACCGCCTTAATGACACACTAAGTAGTTTATTTATTTATTTATTTATTTATTTATTTATTTATTTATTTATTTATTTATAACAATACCCACAGCGACCGTAGACATTACAGCGTGGGGGGGAGAGAAGGAAACAAAGAACCAATAAATAAAGCAGGCACAACAAAACATATACACGGAACGCTTTCATACTTGCTTTCATACTCCCATATTCGCTAGTTCCAAAACGTGCTCCCTCCTGTGAGCACTACTCGACCCAACGCACACAAAAACGCACACAACGAACACAGTCCGCACTATCATCCACAAAGAACAAATGAATGATGACGCGCTCCTCCAAACACTGCAACAAAGATACATTGCTACAGGCCACCGACCGGAGTACAAAGACTATCCACACGAGGAAGAAACCCAATTGGACGGCGATATTACAGAGACAGAAGTGAGGGCAGCCCTACACGGCATAAGACGAAACACGGCGCCCGGAGCAGACGGCATTCACTAGGCACTGCTACGCAACCTCAACGACCAGGCCATACGGCAACTCACTGCATACTACAACGACAATTGGCAAAACAGAACGCTTCCATAGGAATGGCGACACGCCGATATCACCTTAATTCCGAAACCCGGGAAACCACTGTCCCTCCAAAATCTCAGACCCATTTCCCTGACTTCGTGTATTGGCAAACTCTTCGAGCACGTGCAGCTAAATCGCCTCCAGCCTCACCTCGAAGCGAACCAATTCTTTCCCAATACCTTATTCGGCTATCGGCCAGGTCTGTCTGCGCAGGACATACTCCTACAACTTAAGGAAGATGTTGTGGATGGTCCAAGTAAAGCTCAAACAAGAGCCATTCTGGCGTTGGACCTTAAAGGAGCCTTCAATAACGTCTCACATGACCTCATTCTAAACAACCTTGCATTCTCCCGATGCGGAAAGCGCATCTATGATTATGTCCGAGCCTTTTTATCTGACCGAACAGCCACCATTGGCCTAGGTGATATTCGGTCGGATATCATAAAACTTTCCGGCAGAGGGACTCCCCAGGGTTCGGTTCTCTCACCCACACTGTTCAACGTGGCGATGGCAAAGCTACCACCGCTCCTCGACAAACTTCCGAACGTGCAGCACGCCCTGTACGCCGATGATATTACAATCTGGGTGACCACACGGTCAGACGGCGCCATTCAAGACGCACTAGGAAGCCGTAAATATAGTTCAAGAATATGCAACAGCCAGAGGACTCGCATGCGCAGCTGAGAAGTCGGAGCTCCTGCTTGTATTCAAAAAACGGAACAAGGCCGATATTCCACAAGCCATCATATTGCATCTCAATGGCAACGTTATTCCAAGGGTAGACAGACTACGTGTACTAGGACTTCACATACAACACAACGGGAAGGCCACACATACCCTACACGTACGTGCTCCGCCAACAGCTTACCCAAATAACGCACATGATAAAGCGCATTACAAATCACCGATAAGGACTGAAGGAAAGAGACGTACTCCGAATCATGCAAGTCCTCATAATTAGCCGATTAACCTACCACCTCCCCTATCATAATCTGACTCAGACTGAGATGCACCAGATGGACACCCTCCTCCGTACGGCACTAAAGGCAGCGCTGGGACTACCCCAACATGCGTCTACGCAGCTCCTACTACGACTGGGGGTGCACAACACCATCAGCGAACTAGTTGAAAGTCATCTCAACAGCCAATTGCAACGTCTGCAACGAACAATGCAAGGGTGCCACATTCTATCCCGGCTAGGATACCAAATACCAAGAAAACCACAACAGGAAAACCGCACACTTCTTCCGTTTAGCATTCGCAACCAAATTCACGTGGCCCCAATTCCCCGGAATATGCACCCTGACCGTCATAAAGGTCGACGAAAGGCAAGAGCACAAGCCCTGGCTCGCCTATTTGGCGATGACAAACCAAACACTGCAGTCCTATACACCGACGTGGCCCGCTACCCACAGAAGCGTGCCCTATGTCTTGTCGTACTAGATAGTGCAGACATTCTGAGAGCTTCGGCCACGCTCAACACTGTGGACAGTGGCATGGGGGAAGAGGCTGCTGTTGCCCTAGCCATCGTACACGCTTCAACCATGTCGGCGCCGGATGGACCTATCCCAGTGGTCACTGTTTCTCAGACCACCTGTAGGACTTTGGCACAAGGGAGTGGGACACCCTACACACACCGCATCCTTACGTCATTACAGCCCACAGCGTTACACAGAGTGCGTATCGTCTGGACACCGGGACACGCCTCTCTCCATGGTAATGAACGCGCTAATGCGGTAGCCCGAGAGCTCGCTAACCGGGCGTCATTGGAAGAGATGTCCAACCCAGACGACGCACCGACAGAACCACTGAACTACACTGAAACTCTACGATATTACAGAGATACCTGGAGACATTTCCCTCCACCACATAATTCCCTTAATCGAGAAGATGCCGTCGCGTAGCGACAGCTTCAAACTAATTCATTTCCCTGCCTCTTTTATCTTCACCTCTTCCACCCCACACAATATCCCTCATACTGTCCCTATTGTGGAGCAAAGCCCACAGTATATCAGTGCACCTGGGAGTACCCACACCCTCCGGGCTACTCCCCTACTCCTTCACCTTCCCCTTCCTCCTGGGAGACTGCGCTGACCAGCTCAGACCCGCAAGAGCAGCGACGGCTGATCCGGCGGGCACGCGGAGTGGCGCGAGCCAATGGGGCCCTGAACTGAGGGCTCCACCCTGCGAGGAAGTCGCCCAAACTCATGATAAATAAATGTTTTCTCTCTCTCTCTCTCTCTCTTTCTCTCTCTAGAATTAATCCCTAGTTGTCCGGCGAGAGCTCATGAAACAATGTAGTCATGCTCTTTTAATCTTTCGTTCAGACAGCGCCTGGTCTGTCACATACACATTCTGCCGCACGAAGCTGGAACCGAACGTACCACTCCCTCAGTGCACCCGACGAACTTTTTTCTATGTTGTTTTTCACGGCCCTGTTCTTGTGTGGCACATGAATTTACCTTCGCACACATGCTCAGCAATTTTTCCGGGGCCTAAAAAAGACATTACATTGCACCGTTTCCCACTTTTATTTACACGGTGCGCGATCAAATGAGTGTACGGCACCACCAGTATTTTTTTCGTTCACGTCTGCTTGAGCCGCAGAGCTCCGGCGCAGATAATGGTTGCCTGGTTCCAATTTCCTTGAACAGAGCTTGTGCCACAGATACCAATACACGGGAAGGACAGCCTGCTGCCGTAAGCATGTGTGTCTGCTGCCCGAAGCTGTCGGTAATGCTATAATGGCGTGGTTTTTAATGCATTATTGTAGCAACACTTGACTACGGCACGTTTTACTGCCTTGTGGCAATAGAGGTTTACTTACGCACGGTTTTTACTGCGAATAAATATGCCTCGGGCGGAGACTTTGTTCTGGAGACTTAGCTGTCATGTGTGTCAACGGCCACCGAGTTTAGAGATATTTGTAGATAGTAATCTACAAATATCAGCACGCGAGAAACCTGTGAACTCTTGAGGCGATCCTGCAGGGTTTTGTCCATGTCGGCTAGGAAGAAGTCACTTAGAATTGATGCGATATAGGAAACTATACGTTTTAGGTCAGAAGTCTTTTATATAGAGCCAAGAGACAATTGATGCGGTTCAACAGCGCCTTTGATGTTTGATGCTACTTTTACGATGCCTACGACAAAGCTTGCCCTCAAGTTTTCGAGAGACACTGCTCTCAAACTAACATTTTATACTGTGTGATGTGCTGGTTATGTGTACGTAAAGTGTTGTTTGTTTTTTCTCATTGCATTGACTGAAGTAGCACACAAGGAGTGCCGCTTGGCAAGCCTCTACAGTTTTGAATAAGGACCTTCTTTCTCTCCTTCTCCCCAATCCTCTCTTCTTCTACCACCTTGTGTGCAAAAAAAAAAAAAGGCGAACAGTAGTCTGAAAAGCATACCGCGTCTGTCATTGCTTATTATACATACGCTCTCTGCTGCAATGAAGCGATAGACGAATTAAAGTACTATTTTCTCTTACGCCGCCGGGCATCTTTACCGCGGCGAGGATTTGAGAGGGTCATAGTCACACCGGCAGCATGCTCATTTCCAAAATGTCGAGGTAGGTGCGCTGCCGGATAGCAGACGAACGCTGAGCTGAGTGGGATTAAGTTTTTGAGAATTTTTAGTCGAGACAGCACTCTACAAACCAAACAGCGCAGTTCCAGCGCTTCAAGCACCCACTCTCGTCGAGACCTGCGGGCATTCCTTTCATTCCGCCAGACACGGATGGCTGGCTGTCTGCCTGCTTCAGACGGCAGCAACGAGCACTCCCACGCAGCTCCAGAGAGAAGACGCGGAGGGCCGCCAGCATTTCTCTTTCATGGCGAAGGAAGTGCATTGCACTTCTCCGCTTGGCTGTATTTTTCGTGTTTGGAAAACAAAAGCGAGCCAAAGGATTACATGAAGAAGGAGAGGCAGCCCACGCCGTCTTTGTTTGAAAGACGCCGCCATCGTCGGCAGCTTCTATTGCGGCTACGCGAACCGCGTTTTCCAGCGTATGGCTTTGACGTAGGGAAACTCGGTGCCTGACGGCCTGACCGCGCCGTCTCGCATCGATAAGCTAAGGAGCGCGAGAAAGAGAGGGGAGAGCGTCAAATTTGACGTCAGACGTTGGAAAGAGGCACTGACGTCGGCCCAAATCCAACCAGATGAAGGAGGGGGAAGAAGAAGAAAGGGAGGGGAGACACGGAAGAGATGTGAGGCTCAAAGGGAATTGCGCAGTGCGTCTGGCTCAAAAAAAAAAGTGCGCAGATTCACCCGAATGGCGGAGCATTGAAAGCGATAGCAAGGTTTGCCGTTACACTGGAATACCTTAAACATTAAGGATTCGTAAAATGAGAAGGGCGACATGCTGGCGCGACACAGCACCCAAGGGAGCTGCACCCACCAGTATTTCATTTTACGGTTTTGTTAGCTTTAGTTGTCTACTAGCTTGAACCAGTAGACGCGGTCTCGTGGACGTGATCCAGTCGTCAGTATTGCTTCGTCGTTGTTCCAGCTTTGTCATCCGAGACTCGTTACGCCATCGTCCTCATTCAGTCGTCGTGCCATCGTGGTCATTCAATCGTCCTCATTACAGCTTCGTGATCTGACTTTTGTCATGCTGTAATCGTCACGCCTTCAACACAGACCCGGTGGTCCAAGCTCTCTAACAGCGTGAGCCACTAGGTATGGTATCATTGTCGTGATACCGTCATGGGCGCTGAATCGGCGTCATCATAGCTTTGTGGTCTGACTCTCGCCATGCCATCGCCGTCACGCCTTCTACCCCGACCCAGTGACCCAAGTTGTCCAATACTTTGCTCCACTATACTCTGTTCCATACATAGCACTCAACGCTGTGGAGGCTACGCAAGAAGTTCGGTCAAGAAAAGTTATCACACTCCGCGCATTCTGTTCATGCTTTGCTGTGCACCAACAGCGTTCGCTCGCGCGAGCATGCACGGGAGCCTCCTCGCGACGGGTTGCAAATTTAAAAAATCCGAAAAGAACAACAAAAATAAGAATGACCTCCTACAACGCATTAGCAGCCGTATACAACAAACACTCTGTCTGTTTCTAAGGATTAAAGCTTGTTTCATTCAATACTGAGCCTATATAAAAACATTTGCACACAATTGCGGTTAAAAAACATCGAACTATATCCAAGTGCGAACGAAGCCACTGCAAGATCTCTCTAGCCTCCACAGAGTTGACTGCTATGTATGGAACGGAGTATAGGTGTGGGATCTGGTCGGGATGCCGTCGTGCTCGTTCCATCGGCGTTATCCCACCTTTTCCACCCGAATCGTCATGCCTTCCTTATTAAGCTATCGTTGTCACGCAGTCGTATTCATGCTGTCGTCGTCATGCTGTCGTTTTAACATTGTCATCACCTCAATAATGTCATCGTATTGTCATCATGCCGTCGTCGTCACGCCGCGTTAGTCGTTCAATCGATGTCAAGTTTTCTTCGTCATTGCTTTGTAATCATACTGTCGTCATTCGATCGTGATTAGGCTGCCTTTATCAGCCGTCATCGTCAGACAGTCGTTACTGTGCCTTTACTCTCATACCATTGGCGCAATGCCGTCACGGTCGTGCTATTGTCGACGCCCCAGCTTCGTCATTCGGTTCTGGTCATTACGCCGTCGTCGCGCCATCGTCGTCATGTGGGTTTCCTGATACAGCCGTGCGCTCGTCGTTATCTCACTGTCCTGATACCGTTGTCCTGACATCGTCGTCACTGCATAGTCGTCATACAGCCGTCGTCAAGTATTTGTTTCGTCCAGGGATGCCATCATGGTCGTTTCAAAGTCATAACTGCAGCTTCGGCATGTGCCCCTCGTCAGGCCTTCGTCGTCATACCTTTGTTGTCATGCCATTGTCGCCACGCTGTCATTTCAACATTGTCATCATTTCAATATTGTCATCCCATTTCCCATGATAGTCGTCATACCGCCTTCGTCAATCCATCGGGGTCATCCCTAGTTCGTTATTCTATCGTAATCATGCTATAGTAATTTAGTCGTCATCACTGCGTTGCCGTCACAAAGACGTTAGTTTCCATCCGTTGCCATTCCGCCGCCTTCATGTGTCTTCATCGTGCCATCCTCGTCATTCCCGTTTCTTCATCCAGTTGTTGTCACTGTCACGCCGTAGTCGTGATATAGTTGTCGTCATCTCATTGTTCTCATTTCGTCGTCGTCGCTTTGTCGTCGTTATACCAACGTCATATTTTACCAATCGACATCTTATTGTTGTCATGCCGTCCCCTTTATACACCTCTGTCGTTAAATCAATATTCCTTCCTCGTAGTTCCATCGTCACTGCGTCGTCGTCATACCTCCATGTTCATGAACGATCTGAGAAAGCGAGTGCCATAACAAAACGGTGCGATATCGTATCGGGCGCGATTGGTCCAATACGATCATTAGGTGCCAGAATTTGGAGACGAGGAACACATTGCAAATGACTGCTCGCGAAAATGTTGATAGCTGTCTTCCGTGTCACCAATTTGTATTTTTCCTACATCGTCAAGACTGCTTCCATTCAGTACGAATCGTGATCTTGATATTAATTTAGTGGCACACCAAAGTATTTCGTCGGTAGTGATGGATAACCGCCGCGACTGGGGGAACTATAAAAAAACTACTACTCGATACAAGATTTAAATGTGGAGGTTTACAGGGCCATATAATGCATAGGGCAGATAACAGCTGGATCCTTAGAGTTCCGAATGGTTGATGTTAGGGCTGCCAGCAGTTGTTACCAATACGGAGTTTCGGCGACCTTTCACAATGTCTCCTTTTAGCTTGAACCAGAGTGATCATCGGAGAGGGTTCCGCATGGAAGACGAGGTGATGTAAAAACAATAACCGAAGTTTAATACGTCATTACGGGTGAGCGGTGCGCCCCACCATCCGGGCAAACTCATTCGCTTGGTCGCGAAATGCGCAGTCGCGTAAGGCCGAAAACAGTTGGTCGCAGATGCGAAAGTGGATATGTTGTACTGCATGCCGGCGGTGTTTATGACCAACGCCTCCTAGTTAGTACAATGTCTGCGTACTTCAATGCATGACGTCATGCTACCTTGCCCGGCTCCCATAGCCGCGGAGATTTTGACGTCACCGCTTTCGTTTACGCCGGGCTGGGCAGTGGAAATTTTGGTCCAAGTAGCATGGCGTCATAAAGCAGAGTGCACAGGCCAGCTATCGAGGAGGCGCTGGTTTAGGAGCTTTATATGACCGTACTAGAAAAGCTATGTGGCGAGGAAATGCAGAATATCTGTGTAAAATATGGAAGGACGCACTTATACTGGTAGCAAACGCATCCGGAAAAATCACCAAAGGCCATTCGAAGAATGCAACAGTGCCGCCTTCATTCGGTTCTGCCACTTCATTGATTCTCACGCTAGCTGCAGAAACTGTTACCAGTCTCACCATTCTATTTCGAAGCAACTCAAAACCTTGTACTTACTGAGAGGCGGTGATCCATCTCTCTTTCTCCAGATACCATTTTCGTGGTGATACTGCTATTTAAAACGCAACCCTTAATCTCCATAACACCACGCCCGGCTTCGTCGAAAGCTGTTTGCAGATATGGAAAAGGCAGGAAAGGAATGTACAGGAGGTGAACACGGTTTGTTTCACGTGCCAACAACACGAAATGTTACGTAATGTCGACATGAGAAGTGTATGATGAGCCTCGGAAAGCTAAACAAGACAAATATAGAGAGGAACTGAACAAAGCAAGACTCAGCCTGAAGCCAACGTTTCGGCTGGCGGACTTTTATTGAATATGGGAAGTGCCCATACAGAAACGTCGTCTAAAACCTGGTGATTCCGTTATTCTCCAACGGTGGATTACGGCAATTATTTGGAAGTGTAGATCTAATCAGCGCATACTTTTCATCGAGACATACCCGCCGCTGTGGACTCTGTCAACCGACGAATCCACAGACGCCAATCCTCGGTGCTGTCAAGCATGGCTTCATTTCTGTTTCCCCTGCCTTATCACCAATTTCGCATTTTCAGTAGTTTCCTTTGCACTAGCATGTGTAATTTTTTTTCCTTCCGAACAATTTCTTCGCAAAGCTACATCATAAATTCGACATTATCGCCAGACTGTCATATTCCATGGTTCAGTGATACGGGTCCTTGAATGGCTTCCGCACCTTCGCTTGCGACACGGTCGAATTTTCACTCGTTATTGCTCGGTGTCGTCGTCGTCACTCAATGACAGCACACACCATTGGTCGCGACGTGAGCCCCGTATAAGGAACTGCCGTCGACTCGCACTACGGCATGGTCGACGACTAGAGAACGTTGCTCGCTGGCGCTTGGCCCACTATGATCAGTGACCGGACGTTCTGGACTGCTGGCGTACTTTTCACGTACTATTTGCAATTCACGTTCCCCAAGTTTTTCGAGTCATCTCGGACGTCATCGGGCCGTTGTTGCCACCGTATGTATTCACAGATATTTTTCTTCCGGCAATTCGCATCCGAAATTCACTGTAGCTTCTCTTCACCAGGCGACAAAGTTTCAAGCTTTAAAGCGGAACCTAAACCATTCAACCTTTCAAAATATTTCTTTCTCCCAATCGTAGCATCGCTTCCGGTCTCATGTGTGCCTTTTTCCATTTATTTTTCTTTTTATTTAGTTTAATGTTTTATTCTTTCAGGCGATTCATTCGCCACCCAAGACGCCTTCAGTCTGTTGTTTTAGGCGATCGACAGCCGCTTGGGGATTGAATCGAAATTTCGTATGCGGAGCACATTTGGCGGGATATACACAGGACTGCAGATTTATCCCCGCTCCCACCTAGTGTGCCGCTGGTCGTACTTATTCAAATTTCAGGTGCTATGCAGAATAGAAAGAAAGGCGGGGATGATTTGGCTTCTTGTGCTCTTCGTTCTCCCTTTCTTTTTTGATTGCGCGCTTGTTTCTTCTATTTCCATTTTATTGTATGTTTCTTGTACAATGGAAACAGGCTGACCGAAAGCCGTTATGACAAACGCGCACTCAGTTGAGCTGCGCTCCTGAACAGATTCGTTTTCGCATCCCTCCATGTTACTCTCGTCCGGCCGCCCCGATTTCCTGGTTTTGAATATCTAGCTGTTTGCTGCTTTCCCCCACTCATTTATGTGCTCTTTGTTGCGCTGAGTGGTTTGTGGGGCGTCCAGTAATGGGAGCACCCGGCTGTCATGTGACTATCGATCACAGGCTGCCTCGAACCGAGAGTGGTTTCTTTTACGAGGGACGTTCTGAAAGTAAGTTTCGTCATTTATTTCCACACGGAAACATTACTACCCAAAAAAATGCACCATGGCATCATGAACTATACACCTTGCACAATTTTTCCACATTGTCGCCACCGACATTGAGACATTTGTGGCAGCGTGCACCCAGTTCTAAGAAACCTCTCTGGTAGAACTTGGTGCCCTGCGATGCAAGGCCTGATACATGGCATCTTCGCATACGCTTTCTCTAGGCGTTCTGTGATGACTGACACACCAGTACCACGAGCCCATTCATACCGGATAAAAAAAGCACGCACTTCCATTGGCGACCACGTTGTTTTGTCAGCACAAGTCTGTTTGCCGTCGTGGTTCGTGCTCGAATAACTTCGGATGCGCCAGCCTGCTGCTACTCTCTCTTCTTCGGCGCTATGCGCATGCGTAATTCCTCCTCCGCTGACGCTCTTTTCGTCGGATTCTTATGGCGATTGTTTGTTTTCCCTGGTGTACCATCTTTAAAAAAATGACGAAACTTAGTTTCAGAACGTCCCTCGTATGACTCCGAGTGGTCCGGTCCTGAACAGAATAGCTCTTCGTTGGGCACCTGCAAGGCAAATCTATAGTTCTGGGCACTTTCATTGCGTAAGGCCGAAAGCATCTGGTCGTCGATGCGAAAGTCACTATGTTGTACTGCGTGCCGGCGACGTTTACGACCAGCGCCTCCTAGATAGCATAAGGCCGGTGCACTTCGATCCGTGACGTCATGCTACCCTTGCCCGACTGCCATAGAACTTAATGGAGCTGCTCCCGATTAAGCCGCGGTGATTTTGACCCCAGCGCTTTTGTCCCATCAAACTAGACAGTGGAAATTTCGGTCGAAGTACCATGAAGTCATACAGCAGAGTGCACATGTCTGCTATCTGGGAGGCGTCGTTTTGACCCGCCAGAAGGAGATTGTGCAAGCACTGCAGTGCAGATAACATTCAACGGCAGGTGATGTGGGCACTTTCATCGAATGCTGCGTACTTGCGAGGCCAGAGGGGATGCAAATAGAACTGTAGAGAGGAAAAGAAGGAGGGAAGAGAAGATGCAGTTCTCATACAAGGGAGGAGAGGGAGGTGACGTGAGAAGGCACGCAAACCTTACTACTACACGACGGCGGTTGCGGACAAACTGAATAAGCTTAGGTTCAAGGTACGGTACAGTACGTTGCTGCTATTTCTGCAAAATAAACACCATGTAAATATGTCAAGCGGAGAAACTCCGCAGGGCGTGCAGAAGCAGAGCCGCATTAATTAAAGAGCACCGCAGGATCCAGGCGACGCTACGGAAGCGGCCGACCGTCAAATCAACTGCTCTGCCCGCCGCGCTAGTTCTGCGGCTATGGCATTGCTCGAGGTCGTACATTTGATCCCAACCACGGCAGCCGCTCGACGGAGGCGAAATAGAAAACGCACGTATACTTAGATTTTGGGACACGCTAAAGAACATCACGGTCTCAAATTTAATGTTGAGTCCGCCACTACGACTTGCCTCACAATCCGTGTGTGATTTTTATACGTACAGCCCCATAATCCAATTCAAGTTTAATACTTCTGTCACAATGCGATGTGCCATGCGACAAAATTACTATGCTCAACCCTCTCAGAGATTGTAAAATATGGCGCACAAGAACGCCTCAATCAAACACCTCTCTCTGTGTGTTCTGTGTACTACGCAGACAAAGCAGTCATGCCCGCAAGGTAACGTTTAACATCAACTCACCACTCTCATGTTAGACTAAATGTTGAAGAAATTAAACTTTAGCCGACAACAGCACCTCTAATTATCGTGAATCAAAGCATCCAGCACGGAATGCTTCGCTTAGATCCATTCTCACAGTGCGTGGGATCTGCATAATTTTTTTCCTCCGTGAACGCTCTGCATCCAGTGTGCCTAAAGTGTCACGCAATGTCTTTCTATCGTTTTTAAATCAGGGAAAATATATCAGAATATGAGCTCCGTCAGAACTTAATGAACAGCGATTTACGGGGTTTCATTCTTGACTGTGGCACCTGCAAGAAATTGCGATCAATATTTCATGCGATGTACTTAGTGGCTTAAAGGCACCTTGCAAACGTTGTATTTCACTTGTCTTTTTCATCTGATTTCGCTTCACAACAAGTTGACGACTCTGTGCAGGGTAAACAATACTCTTGCTTTTTCAGTAAGATGATAAATAGTATTTAATGGCTCAACGCGTCCAAGTACAGCCAAAAAAGAAACAGCAGCACTTCTCTTTTATTTATTTTTTTCTGAATTACATGTTGAATCACGTGCGTCTATTCTCGCTTTAATTACGAGTGCTACCATGCCCCCAAAGTTCCGGGACATTTAGCCCTTCTTCTAGAAGCCCGTTTTATCTTGCATGTGTGTCACCAACAGTTCCCGAGTTTACAAACAGGCAAGAACGCAGATAGAAAGAATAACGTGGTGCTCACCTCAGGAATGGAAATTTCCGGCACTTTTCTGGTACTGACGCACACGTGTGAGAAAGCATACACGTTTTGTGCTGCCTCCGACAGATCAAGTCTCAGCCTCTCCTTTCGTCGCTGGCGTTTGTCACGGTAAGAAAACATCGCTCTCGCCTGTCGTCTTTGCGTTAGCCTGCACAGCAGCGACGAACGTCGTCAGGCCATGTCACAACCTAATTTATTTTCCGAGGGTAGCTTTGGTTCTGACATCCTTTCCTCCGCATCCTTTATACATTTTTTCTCATTTTTTGACGTCCTCATGCTCCGACGTGCGCGCGATGCTGTCTCCTCAGCCTTGCTTCTCTTGTTTTCTTTTTTTTTTCCAGAAGGTTAGTGCTCTGTCGTTTGCCCTTCTCGCTTCAGCTCCTTCTATGCTGGTCTTTTTCCGAGTCCTGATCTAACGCGATTTGTCTTTACGGATGAACGTACACCGTATACCACTCACACGAAGGGCGTAGCCCGCTCTCGATCTTTTACGTGTCTCCACAGTTTCCGCGTGTGCTGCCTTCCGTAAACGCTTCCATTGTTTCTGTCAATATATTTTGTTCAAAGTTCTTTTGTCGGCTCGCTACTATACAAACAAAACGACTTTTTTCACTTTGGAATGCCTTCAAGAGCAGATGACAGTTTCTTTTTCTTTTACTGACCTTTGGCGTTTCAGCTGGTCTACGTGGGCCAATCTGTTCACACGAAATCGTGTATGCATGCCCCTTCGCAACCTTGATGTCTCGCTGAAGAAAGCAAGTGTCGTTGTATCTACGCGGGCATGAAATCAAATTAAAAGCATAAGAGCGCGCAGTATGCAACTTGCATGAACAGAGTTGTGTCATAAACAAGCATCCCTCTATTCAGCAATTGAGAAGATTCCCCATAGACAGCCGCCAGATACCTAGGCGACACGACGTGTCCTCCTCCTTGGACTTAAGCTTTCTTATCTTGCCCTCTGTCTACCTAGCAAATAAGTAAACGAAGCAGAGGATGACGGAAGGAAAGCTGTTCTCTACGTGTATTACTCACGATACCATGGGCCCTATAACGTAAAACTATTGCAATATGTTTTTATTCCAATCTCCTGACGTCAACTTTGCGCAACCGCCAACGCAAGCATCGGGCGGTGACCCTCAGCGTTACTTGAACAGCCCAATGAAATGCTCTTCTCATTTATAGTAGGTCACTTTTGTTTGCTTTTAAAACGAATAAAATTGCCAACACTGAGCGGCTTTGTTGTATAATTGGCTGACAAGAGGCGAGGAGCAGGCTCAAGTGGAGAGCGTTTCGATGAAGCCGAGCCAGCACAGTGAAAATAGATAGCTGGATGAAGAGGGAGGTGCCAATGTCATATGATCTGACTAATAAAAATCGGGTTCCTCGGTTAACCCCCTTTCTTCTCATTTATTACATAATGAGGGTCTCCAATCCGGCACCATAGATGCCTTCAGGTAGCATGTGTGGGTTTATTGACCGGTTGCCTTCACCCAAAAATATCACGTTCTCGTGACGCCTGGTGTAGAAAGGATGTACCACATCCGCCACCAAGGTCTGAGAGCGGTGGCGCTGGCTAACACTCCCAGGGTTCGACTAGGAAACATAAATGCCCAAGAAAGTGGATGGGGAAACGGCGCTGCGGTAGCTCAATTGGTAGAGCATCACACGGGAATTGCAAAGGTTGTGGGATCGTTCCCCACCTGCGGCAAGTTGTTGTTTCATCCCCTTTCATTTCCATTAATTTATCGTTTCTTTGTGTCATTTATTAAGCACAAGTAATTTCCCCTATGTTGTCCTTGCTGTCAGTGTTTGTTGGCTTCTTATGATATGCCTGACCGCAGTTACATATAGGCCGACATCGGCAAAAGAGAGCTGACTGGGTCATAACTTTAGGGATGGCGGTGCGAGTGAATCAGCCATTTCGAGCCCCACTGTGTTCGCGTACCCAAAGCAGCTTAATTTTCGCATAAGCACGGAGAAACCATGGAACAAAATGTTCGTCAAATGCTCGAACTGAGGATGCATTAAGGGCTTTGCATACAGAAAGCGAGTTGGCTACACTAACAGCTAATGAGATATTTTGGGGAAGTCTGGGTGCTCGGACCTTTAAGGCTCCCGGTGGAGGCAACAAAGCTCTTTGGCCTCTGCTTGACATACACGGCACCGCCAGACTGGCCCACCTGGAGGAAAACGGCAGCCGTTTTTTCCTGTCTCTCGGACAGGAAGAAATCTCTTTCTCTCTCTCTCTCTCTCTCCCTTCTTGGCCTTTACTGTCTTCTGCTCTCTACCATTTACTTCCTTTCTCCTTGGTGGCAAGGGTTGACCTTGTGTGGCTATCGTACCTTGGGTACACGATATTTGGTTATAGTGACAGCTTACGACTGGCGTCGTGCACACTTGTATGCAAGCTCTGCCGCATCCCCTCGTTGGGCTCCGTGGTGGGTGGTCGGCGCTGTTGCCGAACATACACATTTTGTTATGGCAGTGCAAACTTCGGTTGTCTATGATCGGCGTCTGGAAAAATGCCGCACCGAAGCATCGCTCCAGTTCTACTTTCGGAGCAACGCTCCATCATTTCCCAAGTGCTATATAGTCCACAGCGAAAACAACATACCAGTAAGAAAGCGCTCTCCATTGCTGGTAGATAAGTGCCTCAAAGAAAAAATCGGACCGACATACAAGGCCTCGCAAATTTCTAGCGGGGACCTCCTCCTATAACTAAGTGACAAAGATCAAGCACAAAAGCTCTCAGAACTTACCAGTAATGGTGACGCGACAGCGACAATTTCAATGCACAGAACACTAAATACAAGCAGGGGTGTGATATCTGTGGAATACTTTTTTGGCTTGAGCGGTGAGGAACTGCTGGAAAGTTTCCAGGAACAAAACGTGACCAAAGTACAAAGAATTCTCATCCGCTGAAACGACCAAGAAATCCCCACAAAGCATGTTGTACTCACCTTTGGAACAAGCGTAATACCTACCTCGCTGGATGCAGGGTACGTAAAAGTAAACGTCAGACCATATATCCCGAAACCGAGACCATGCTTCAAGTGGTTTGGACATGATTCACATGCATGCTGAGGACAAACAACCTGTGCTAAATGCAGCTGCAATGATCACCAATCTCACAAGTGCACTTCTTCCCCACATTGTGAGAAGTGTAAAGGAGACCACCCAGCTTACTCGCGGTCTTGCCCTTGCTGGAATAAAGAAAAGGAAGTAATTGCACTAACTGTGAAATAAAAAAAAAGCTCGTTCTTTGAAGCAAGAAACCGATTGTCGTACCTTTCGAGAAGAAGTTATGCCGATTTGACGCAGGTGGGGGCAGCGTCACAGATGCCTGGAGAGTCCTCCGAGCCCACGCACAGTGGTCCCGTAGTGACCCCTCCCACTCTCCTGGTGGAAGCAGCCAGCGTTGCTGCATCTTTCTCTAAGGGCCTGCAGACTTCAGTCCCGCAGGACCCTAAAATCAACCGAACCCCAAGGCGCGAGACACGAGAGGCGATAACCCAAAGGTTATCGCTTCTTCGTATCAGCCTTCTTCAGATCTGTGTCACCTATCATGTTTCTTACTATCATTCACTCTTCACGCCGTTTTTTTACCTTTCAGTTTCAAAATGGCTTTTATTATCCACTGGAATTGTATGGGGCTCTTACGCAACTTACGTGACATCAAAGACATGTTAAATACCTTCTCTTCTGTGGCCTTGTGCTTACAGGAAACAAACCTAGCAATAACACGCACACAAATTTAAAAGGCTTCGCTATTGTACGGTGCGACCGTACTCAGGGGAGAAGGCTTTCGGTTGGTGTAGCCAATGTTTTGCAGGGCGGTATTGCATCTCGGGAAGTTGCCATTAACAGTCACACAGAAGCCATTGTTGTCACCGCTTTAGCACATAAAGCCATGACAATTTGTTCAATGTACATTACACCGCATTCGCATTTTACTGTAAGAGATCTGGAGTTAATTATAAACCAGCAACCTGAACGTTTTCTAATAGCGGGTGATTTAAACACCCATAACACGTTATGGGGTAGCAAAACAACCGACACTAGAGGACAAGCACTTGAACCTTTTCCTCCCCAAACAAGAGCTATGAGCTGTCTAGATCTAGCGCCGTGTTCTCCATCTCTTTTATCGATTTTAAATGGAGTGTTGCTGATAATCACTGTGGTAGTGATCCAATACCTGATATCTTTAAAAAATATATATCCTTTCCAGACAATACCGTCGAGGTCATCCCGTTGGCAACTCTATCTAGCAGGCTGTCCTCTCTTCAACGAAAAGGCAAATCTGGATGACATATCAGCTGATCTAACGATAGATGTAAAGAATGAAAAGATTTCTACCTCTATCCTGGCTACAGCAGAACAGACTATCCCGCAATCCTCCGGCTTTTGACGAAAAAACTCAAAAAAGTTAAAACCCTAGTGGACGAATGAATGTACAAAATTAAACAATTACAAAATAAAGCGTGGGGTATCTTTCGGCGATACTCAAACACAATATAACCTCCTCTCTTTCAAAAAACCAAAGGCGAAAGCCAGGTACACAGGCAGCCTGGGAAAACTATGTATCGTCCAAGCATGGCCCGATTACGTCCAAAAGAATGTGGGATCAACTTCGTAAATTTATAGGCGACTACGCTCCTTACACTATCGCCGTACTGTCACGCCCAAGCACGCAAACAAATTTAGAAGAACAAGTAGACATATTAGGGCAGCATTTCCATGACATGTTAAGCTCAGTAAACTATTCTGCTACATGTCAAAAATATAAGCAATCAGCAGAAAAACTTAAGCTTTCTACCACAGGAAGTTAGGAGAGATCGTACAATGCCCCCTTAACACTCCTGGAAATCAAGAGAGTACTAACTACTGGCAAAAAAAAAAGAACAGCACCTGGTCCGGATAGGGTACATTATGCAATGCTCGCTCACCCATCCCCTCAAGTAGTTGAAACATTGATTCGTTTTTCCAACATAATCAGGGAAACTGTGAAAATGCCGAATGAATGGAAGAAAGCCACCCCTTCTTGAAAGCTGGAAAGCATCGTACAACAGCAACCACCTACAGACATATAACACTCCCAAATTGTCTGGCAAAGTCTTATGAAGCGATCATAAACATAAGATGGACATAAGTTCTTGAAACTGAGAACCTGCTTGATATCCATCAGCGTGGGTATAAGAAAGGTTGCTGTACAACAGATAAGCTAGTCCGGCTAGAACACGAGATACGTGGGGCCTTTTTACACAAGCAATACTGTTTCAGTTTTCTTAGATTTAGCAAAGCCGTACGACACAACATGGAGGTTTGGTGTTCTAAAGGACTTAGTGGATTTAGGGATCCACGGTGGAACGCTCAAATGTCTAGCCGATTTCATGTCCGACCGAACATTTCAAGTGCGTTTAGTAACAGTGCCGTCATGCGTATTCATTCAATAAAATGGTGTGCCACAGGGATGTGCATTACGCACAACACTGTTTGTGGTAAAAATGAGCTCGGTCAATAATGTGATTCCATCCTCAGTAATGCAGTCATTATATGTGGATGATCTGCAAATTGCATGTCGTGCATCGAACTTGGCAACCTGCGAACGTCAACTTCAAATTGCTTTAAACACACACGTGCAATCGCCATCTGAAAATGGTTCTCGCTTCTCAACTGAAAAAGCTATTACTGTTGTCTTTTCAAAAACAAGAGGCCTACAACCAGATCCCACCTTTAAGCTACAGGAAGCCACACTACTGGCAAAATAAGGGCGCCAGTTTCTGAGTTCTTTTTGATAAGAAGTTGAACTTCCTCGCGCACATAAATAGTCTTAAAATTAAAGCGAACAATGCACTTAAGATCGCCAAAGTCCTGTCCTGGAAGCGCTGGGTCTCTGACCCTAAATGCTTGCTACACATCTACCGCACTTCAGTGCACAGCATATTAGACTATGGTAGCATCATATATGGTTCAGCCAGACAGTCTTACATCCGACGACTTGATCCAGTTCATAACTTTGGACTACGACTGGCACGTGGTGTTTATAGAACATCACCGGTCTAGGGTTTATACGTTGACCTACAGTGTTGACGTTTATACGTACAGCAGCGCAGAGTGCTACTAACCTTTTCCTACATCCTCAGAATCCAGTCCTCACCACAAAGCATATGCTACAACATCGTCACACAGTGCAACTCACGCTTACACTATACAAATAAACCGAACATGATTAGGTCGCTTGTCATGCGATATGAGAAATATTGTCGGGATTATGACATTCCTCGCGAAGTCCTCCAGGCTGCCAGAGAGCCACAGCGTCTGCCCCCCTGGTACGATTTCACACCGTTATGTGACTGGACGTTGACACACTTGAAGAAAAGAGGCGCCGCAAACGAACACATCATACAAGAATTCGGCGCTCTTCTGGAGAAATATCAACATTATATGAAGTTTTACAGTGATAGCTCTAGAACAAAAGAACATGTGGGTGGGAGGGCCGTAACGGAAAATTTACAAACAAGTATTTGATTACCACAGCATGCCTCTGTCTACACAGCCGAAGTCTATACGCAATATGAACTGTAGTTAAAAAGATAATCGCTGACAAACACGAAAACAGAATCATATACACTGATTCATTAAGCACACTGAAGGCGCTACACGTGAAATACGAATGTGAGCCCCTGTTAGGGGATATTTTAAACATGGTAACTACAAACAAATACGGCAGATCAATGAGGGTTTTCTGGGTACCAAGCCGTGTTCGGATACCTAGTAATGAAGCAGTGGATAGATTCGCATCAATTGCAGCGTACAATGACCTAAAAAACACAACACTTCCATAAAAGATAGTATCAATGCGATTCGGAAGGGCTTCAGGTCAAAATGACAGTACGAATGGGACCATTGTATAATCAACAAGCTACATCTTACTAAACCCGTAATTCGCGAGTGGATGTCATGCAGCCACCAGCAAGAGTTCTATGAGGGGATCCTGTGTCGACTTCGGATTGGAAATACACGTCTTACGCATAATTTTCTCCTTCGAAAAGAAAACCCGCCAACTTGCGAAAAATGCCATGAACCTCTTACGAAGATACACATCCTTATTACTTGTCCACACATAAAAACACAGAGACGGAAGCTATTACACAAACTGTACAATTTACGTATACCTTGACACCCTGCCCTTTCACTGGCAGATGACCCGCTAGTGTCATTTACTCACTTCTTTGACTTCTTAAAGGCAACTGGTTATTTACACCAACTATAATGTAACGCAGGTTTACCTGCTGTAACGTTGCGTTTTCTATTGTCTTCTGACTGGCGCAGCATGGCCTGAGTAGCCTTTGCGCCATTAAACCTAACTAACCAACCAACCGGGGAATTTTTGGGAAGTTTTCATAATGTTAGTACAATCGCTAACAATTCTGCCCTAAATATGGGAGTGAAGACAGTGATTGCGAAAATAGCGCGACCACCGCTTCTGTTCCTTCGCGCCTTCGTACCTTGTATACGTGCTGTGGGACAAGAACCTTTTGTCTCCGAAATGGTTTTACGACAAACTTTACGACAGACGCGAAGGCATGCGAGGCTTACAGAATTCAACAGATACCCTTCCAAAGGCAGTTTCTTCTTTTTCTTTTTTTTTTTTTGCCCTCTACATGTTACGCAAGATTTTATTTCTTAACGACTGTTTTCTTGCTTTTACTACCGATATTTCTTTCGGCTATTGAAATACTGACTTCAAATCGAACCAGGGAGAGCTCTCTCACGAAACAAAGAACGTTCAGAGCGCCATAATCGGGGTCTCCGTGCAATATCGCTCATAGATACATATACGTGCATCGCAGCTGCCTCCATTGTAGCTTTTGTTGAGCGCAGTGTTAATACTCTTGTTTCTTACATTCACATTCACTTCTCGCCATGGCGCAACTGAATTTTCAGCCTCCTTAGGCGTGTTCGTGTTGTGTCGCTCGGCTCGGTGCGTCTCCTCATAAGAAAAAAAAAGGAATAGAAAAACGAAACACAGCCGGCTAGGTCCATAGTGTGTCGACGTATACTGCGACGTCTTGGCCATACCCCTTGAAAGTTTTGTTGGAGCTTTCCCTGATAGTCATCGCGTGTCGTACGTGAGTTCCTGGCGAAGATTGCGGGCTGGCGGAATGATGAAGCAGTGCTCGAAGGTGGCGACTTTGCTTCGAAGGAAATTGCACGAAACTGGTGTCGGTGCTAAATTTCGAGCATCTAGCCCGCTGTCAAAGGGGCTTGTATTTTGTTAATCCTGTCATATTGTTTAACTGGTCTGCATCTTTCGCTAACTGAAGTGGCTCCCCTCCCAACAGCATTTAGGGTAGCCCGACGTTTGTATTCGCGGTCCTGCCAGCCTTCTACCACGCTGTTCGGACTGCTTTCCTTTTAGGAAGAGACCCTGCACTAGCATTTCGCGTCATGAACAACTAAGCCTCGAGGCACTTCTCCATTGTCGCAGGCAGTGGAGAACTGCGGATTACACAAGTAGCTTTTCTTGACATTGGATGCCACTAGCTATGGCCGGCTTCCTATAGAACACCGAAGAACGACAGTGGGCTTAATAGACGTGCTTAGTCTGCAATCCGTCGGGTACATAACCATTCTACTAGGCCTTTTGTTGCCGCGTAAAGAGGGTAATCACTGTTAAGACACACCATGATTGTCCGGGCAAGAATGCAGTAAAATCAAAGGGAGAACATCGCTAAAGGACGATGAACTGTTGTCTGTGAGGCTGGTTCATTGGCTATTCAGTCCAGTGATTGCCCCAGGAGACGCTTCGGTAGCGCTGCTCAGTAGTTTTCTTGTTTATTTTTATCTGTTCCTGTAATGAACGTTACCCACGAACATGACATGTCCTTGTTACGTGAGCGAATAATCGTTTTCTGTCATCTTTGAAGCCTCTTGTTTTTGTTATGTGTATTGTTTACTATAGACTCTTGCGATTCCGCCTCTTCGTGTCTCATCTCGCTGACGCCCTGAAATACTTTATTTTATGTCTCTCACGTGATTGCGCACCTCCTCATTTTGTTTCGAAGTTGTTTCTTTACGAGCTCTCCTTCAGATGCCGGAGAACAAATAACTGCGTCGGTCGTGTTCCCCCGCCAGAAAGAATAAGCGATAACTAAGAAATTAGAAAGTGGCGGCGTTCTCCTGCTCCTCAGTTGTTCCTCTTCCGCGTGACGTACTTGAGATAGGACTACGATGTAGTGACGCAGAGTCGGTAAAGGCGCAGCCGCGAATGAAAGCTGGCGAAATGCCCCTAATGTACGCGTTGACCAAAATGTCAAACTACCTTTTGTTTCCACATGCGGTAACCATCCGATTCTTAGCCAATCCTTTATTGCGGGTATATGTCGTAGTCCCTCATCAAGGGGAAGAGTGCTGAGCCTCTAGAACAAACGAATAACGTACGCCGCACGGTGCTTGTCGAGCTCAAGACGGTGAGCTCCTGCGATTTGTTTTCTGGACAAGAACGGCGAGGCGCGCCGAAAAAAGAGAAGTATCGGCTGCCCATGTGAGCGCATTCACGACAAGGGAGGTGGAGGAGCGGGCATTAAACCAATAATGGAGGAGCCGAGCTTGACAGACCGTAACAAGTGCAGCATTTGAGCAAACAAAATACATAGAAAGCTTTCACGATGGCGAATACCTCTCCTGGCATTCAGGCAGTAAACAGCTGCAGCGCGTAGACAGTGCAAACTTTGGTTCAATGGGAATTCGTTTGGTCTGAATGTTGTATAGGCAGATGCGTTGTTCAAGCTAGAGGGAACACAGGAGCATGTCTCACTACAAGAGCCTCTAAATGATCAACCAAATGACCTCTGCGAAGGGTTCAGCTTTTGCGGTATCTGCAAGAAGCGAGGCATCATGCTTATGCTTAATTCTAGTCCGACATTGTACCGGCATGGCCACACCAGGCGGAAAAAAGAAGAAAGAACGAAAGTGGAGAGATTAGGCTGTTTTTTTCTTCCCGTTTTTTTTTTTCGGTGACAAACAGAACATATTGACTAACGGCGCTCTTTCGCGATATCAGTCAGAAAAGCATGACTGACCAAAAGCAAAGTATTCTTTTGGAACTGCTGATGTGTAGTGTATTTGTACGGCTTTGAAAAAGTTGTGTACATACTGTAAGAGTGTCCGAGCACCCGCAGACCGAGACATGTCGCACTACAACATTGGAATTACCTAGGTGATAAAGAAGGGGACATTACTTTCCTCTTTTTGCCCTATATAGTTGAGTTACAATAAGCAAACTTCGAATTGTCATTTCGGAAGAAAAACCTTCCGCGCTGAGGACATCCCATTCTCTTTTCTCCTTGCTCACTTCCACAGAGGCCGTCTGTTACTTGACGCCGGCTTTCCTGCGTCGTCGTATAATCTCTGCTGTCTTTGTGTCAGCGCACTGCAGTGTTCCTACCCACTAGATCTAGTTTCTTTTGTTATTCTTGTGATGCTGTCATCGTTGCCAGGGAAACACGGTAGACGCTTCAAGCGAAAGTCGTTGACGTGCGACCATGCGTGATGAGCATGTATACCTGTGCCGTCAACAAGCATTCCCCAAGCGCAATGTCGGCATCCTATATCGCTATGGCATGCCGAGCCCCACCCTCCGGCGAATCTCTATATTCTGTCGGCGATCGCCAGCAGATGAGAATGTAAGACGCCTTCTCGCAAGTGCCATCCCAGTCAACTGCGCATGCACTAGACTGAGTCCCTTCCTCACATAGTATATATATCTGAGATCAAGAGATGCTGATTTGCGTGTACGGCCCAAAATGGCATTGACGTAGTGTGCGTGATGCTCTGCTACTATAATACCGTGGGGAATAATACCGTGTCTCCTTCTGGCGTCCCACAGAACCTAACAGGAAAAAAAGAACAGTGGGTGCTTTCTCGTCAAATTTGTCCATCAACGTGGTATAATCTGTAGGCGAGAACTGTGCTGTAGTGAACGAAACGATATGGGTTTTCTGCTTCCGCGCTCATTGCGCTTGCTAAGAAACCCGGAGGCGTCAGAAAGAGAAGTGATACACTGTAATTGTACGGGGTTTGCAGCCCTTTGCACCAGGCGCAATATGGTATGTATACTGACTGCGCCAGTCTGTTAGGCTTAGTCAGCGAGGCAAGCATAGTGCAGCCGTTGTAGTCAATTTATGAATGTATTAAAATATGAAGGCACGCCTTTCTTTAAGGGAGGAGGGAAGGAAGCAGGTGGCGTGAAAGCGTACATAGGCTCGAGGCGAAACTTAGGATTCGCCTATAGAGCATTAGGAGATACCTGCGATGTACTGCAGATATTGGAACAAGCTGTAATTTATTTATTTATTTATTTATTTATTTATTTATTTATTTATTTATTTATTTATTTATTTATTTATTTATTTATTTATTTATTTATTTGCAATTTCAAAATATTAATTGTAGCGTTCTCCGTTTTAAAACCACGGTATGGTTATGAGCCACGCCATAGTAGGGAACTGCGGATCTACGTTGACCACTTGATGTTCTTTAACGTGCACCCAAATCTACGTACACGCGCACCTTTGCAATCCAGCCACATCTGAATGCGGCCGCCGCGGCGGAGATCGTGCTCATAAAATCTCGAGCCTAGAAGCGCAACGCCATATCATCTAAGCTACAGCGGTAGGTATCATTTGCACTGTCGGCAACGTGTGCAGAATGCCACTGGCTTCTCCACAATAGTTAATTGTTAATTTAATGAAGGGTGATGATAAGTTAAGTGAGACACTTCAGCTATTAGGCAGCTGCCAACTAAACGGCGGTCAGTCACTTGGGGAGGCGGGAGTGTAATTTACTTACGCCAGCTCTCTTATGGGACTGCTTGCAGCGAAGCTAGGTTTCTATTATCGAAGTGCCATATCATCTAGCCGTACACTTTAAGCTGAGGACTCTGGCTGATAGGCAAAAAAATAAAAAAATGGGTACATGCACAGCACGCACTTGACTTCAAGGTCGAAGCTTTCATGCCATCTGAGACTCTTAGCGCACACACGCGCATGACTGTTCAATCGGTTTTCACCCACTCGTTAACACTTGCTAACAAATAAACCAAAGGACGAAATATGTTAGTTGCTGGCGCGGCGAGCTCACCCTTGACCCTTGATCTAGATATAGTATATTAGAGATGAACATTTTATCTGGGACTAAAACAAGGACAACGAATGATGAATCCTTGTCGCCTGCGCAGTCATTTTGTGGGAAATGGCTGACTGAGAGAGAAAAAAAAGAAAGGCTGAGAAAAACAATTTTCTCTACGCGCGGCCTTTCCACAGCCGAAGTGAAGTAGTGTTAGACAACGTGTTGATGTGCCCGAATAAAGAAAGCCTCATAGCTCACATTCAGTTCCACCGGCATTGCACTGGCACCGGCATTACGAAACCGCAATACCACCTATGGTATCTTCCATAAAAGTGGGATTTTACCTGCGACTCACTTGATTAAAAAAAAATTCAGTAGCTCATGTCGTCGATCAACTGGTGCGTTAGTGAGTATTTGGTTATTGATATGGTTTGATCCCATCGCACTGGAAAATCTGAGGTTGCTCACATAGTTGATTCCAACTCCCTACCGTTGTGAAAGGAACGCTTTTCCCGGGAACCTACAAAAGAAAGGCCTTTCCCAAGCGTGCCTACAACACCTTGTCTTTCCAGAAGGATTCGTTATGGCCAGCAAAGAGAGCTTTACGGCTTCTTCTGACATCTTAAGAGGCAATAATTTTGACAGACAGCGTAGCTATTGCCTACCTCAATCCCCAGGCTAAACTTGCCAGACGCTATACAACACACAACCACCACCACCACAGCATATTACAATTAACAATTACGTCGCGCAAGATCACAGCAAATTACCTGCCTTCGTGTCATTTTTCACGAATGCGCTGCAGAGCAAGCGGGTGGAAAACGGACGAGCGTCTGTACCTTTGTGCCCCGACTCCTGTTTGCGCTTGAACCACACAGCGATTCTCCAACCGAGTTACTATTCATTTATCCATACCATTCCATTCACAATCGATTGGCAATTTCGTATTTGGAGGTAGCTAATATTTTTATTAATACTTCGTGCTATTATAAAGTTTATTAGAATTGAAAAGAAAACAGGAAAAAAGAACACGAGGTGGTATACCCAAGAATATGCTTCCAGAAGCATGCTGAAACGCTAATTATTACTCTAAGAAACAGATTTCAGTCTGCTAGATACACTGGTTCACACTGGAGCCTCATCTGTTCCTCCTTGCCATGTTTCCCCCTTTGTGTTCATCTCCCAAGACTGAAATTTAATGACGAAGTTTTAGATCCCAAAAATGTACAGTAGGCTAAAAAAGACGCGTTGGAGAGCGCAATGTCGAGTTTATTGATCTTACCACATCGGTACGCACCAAAATGTGTGTTTCTCACAACAGCAGAACGCCACTTCTATTGAGCGCCGCAGTATTGCGTCAAGCCTGAAACAGCGCTTCAAGCTTGCTCATTTCTAAAAGGAAGTGGATTTCTTCGAAGACTCACACAATAATCAAATTTGCACAGTAAGTGTGTTTTCTTGCCTAACTCACCCCTTCAGACCCATACAAGCGAGTGTTTAGTTAACTAACACAACTATATAAAAAGTTGTCTTGTGGGAATTACACCTTTTCTCCTTCATCTGTTCAATCGTTTCTAAATGAGCACAACAGTATCAACTTCGCCCGAAATTGACTGCATAGGTGAACGTGGAAGAACTTATTACCCATTTTTCTTAAGGGGGAGGGGAAGGGTCCTTACAAGTAGATGAGGCAGAAACAGGCTTTCCGTGCTCAAATGTATCCCAGGTACTACTTCGCTACCTCCGCATGGCCTATGGTAATAGGGCTCTAACAGTGCATGTCGCTCAATGTTTATAATAAAATAAATTCAGGGAATGAAGGGATATTCTGAACGGCGTGCACATGAAGGAACAACATCCCTGGCCTACTGTTACAGAACGACGTGCTAAAACAATGACTCGGGGCTAGGCGTTCGACAGAGCTCCTATGGTTTTTCCGTTGCTTGAAAAGTGTGAAATGCCAAAGCACCATTAAACTCAGTTAGGTGAGCCTTTTGCACATAACATTTTAGAATCCTGAAGTAATGCAACGGCCCTGTAAATCTGGAGTAAGAGCTTTCTGCTAAAATTACGCAAATTATCGAAAATTGCAGCAAAATTAGCATGCAGGATTGTTGTTTTGGCAGCCTACACAACCATACGGGTGCTTCTTTTTTGTTCTTAAGATGCACCAACCGCCAAGATATTAACCCATGAAAATTGGCGGCATCACTGAGGGAAACATTCAATAGTTGCGACAATTATACTACTAAGGAAGAACGAAGCTACGAAAAGTGAAAACGACCTGCTCCCTGCATGGGTCACCCAGCAAACGTATATCGCTTCGGCATCAGCAATGACTCTGGAGGTCCTCGACCTGATCGAAATGGAGACAAACGGCTGTTTGCGAGTCGTCTAATGGCATTTCGAAACCAACACCGTCGTGTTCCGATGCGATTGAACGCACACGATCTCTTCTCTTTTCCACATTTGCTTCTACCCGAAGGTACGCATTGAACTGACGTTCTCTAGCGCCTCGCACTAAAATAAATAATACATCCATTGAATTGAACATTATTATTTCTATATACGCTAGATGGAAACGTCATGGCAAAGGTCCCTTTGGTAACTTTCAGTGCTATACCACAGGTTGGAGAAATAAATCTTTTTCTTAAGCATCCATTTCTATGCAATGGAGTAAGCGCACGTAAGGTAACATGTTCGAGCTGAGGGAGCGAGTTCACGACTGAGAATGAAATTGTGGCCATAAAGAGCATGACGTGGACGCCTACTCGCACTGTCAGTGCCAAATAACAAAACAACGTAGCTGGGTTCAGTGTCCATGCAGCAGCTCCTTTTGTCTTGTTTCAGCAGCCCAGGATCTGGGGAGCGGATACCTTCTCCTCATCGCCCACGGGATCATCGCACTGCCAGTATCGCTTTACATATATAAGCCCATGCAAACGCCTCCCCACACTGGACTTTCCTACGTCTTTCCTCGATCTTCTAATGCTTGTTTGAATGACCGCGCAAGATCAGAAGACAAAAATATTCATTTTTAAACACTGGAGCTCGGCCACGGCTTTGACCTCGTCGCGTTACTGATTATTTGCAAGCAAAATTTTGTTATCGGACCACGTCAGTGCGCGTCCTCAATAATGGCCATCCCACGCACAGGTCATCGCCATTCACTAGATCAAGCAACCACATCGGTATCGGAACTGCTACTTTACAGGGATGCAAGGCTTCCTAATGTACCTGGGAGCCTCTCAAAAGACCGAGTTCATGTTGTTGTTCTTCTTCTTTTTGTGGAAGTTAGAATCAGCATCGACCTCACTACGTCTCTTTTTCTTTGTTTTTTCTTCATCTAGTGCATCTAGATCACTCACAACTTTTATTAGTTTTGTCCAAACCGGAGGCGAGAACTGCGTATTATTTAAAAACAGCATTACGTGCAGAACTGCTATGCAACAAACAATCAAGCAATTAGCCTTTTCGTCACTTTTACGAGCACAGAAAAAAAACAATAAGTGGTGTACATTTGTACACTCTATAAGGTGCAGTATTTATGACCAGTTTTCCTGGCCTCTGTTGTTATTAGCCAAAAGCCTTTAGCCAAAGTCGTTTTGATAATAAACGTGGCACAAACTCGCGGAATCGCATCATTAATAAAATTATATGACCTCACTGACTTAACACGAGACGTCGAAAAGAAACTGTCAGGGCATACTGTCATAGCAACGAAAGCCGAAAAGAATTATATCATGGCACACGCTGGATTCAAAGCGTACTACTCAATAATTAGAAAGCAATGCCACAGCCAAGTAGGCCTTGGCACGCACACTACATTGCTGTTCCTGCCTTACCCATTTTGTGTGGCATGTATCAGATTTAAGAGAGTGGCGCAATCTAACTAATGCGCGTGGTTCCAATTGTAAGGTCTGTCGAAAAACAAAATGTACCCTTTCAAGTTGTTCCTTCTGTGAGGTCACGTTCACCAAACTTTTGGTTCTTAAACACTGTTTGCCATTAGCTGGCCGCCTTCGCTAGTAATAATTCCAGCATCAGGATTGACAGGAATTCGTTCTTACAAGTTATTATTTTGCGTAAAATGTTTTTGTGAACATCTGCAAGACCGGTTAAACGGAGGCGCAGAGCCCCAGTTAGTGCTGCTACAATACTTGGACCCTCGCCAGGTCTATTGTGAAGTGAAAACATTTCAGGAAGGAAGCGGTGTGTGCCATGAAGACTGCAATAGTTATTTTATATGAACGTTATAGTATATCAAACGACACCGGCCTAACCCATTTCAGGGCTGCTGCTGAGTGGTATTCGTTTACTCACATTCCCTTTAGTTTGTAGTTTTCTTTCCATCATAGTATAGTCAATGTTTAACAAACATTTGCATCAACTTCAGGGAAATTCGTTCCTTCTCCAAAAGCGTCTAGCGAACGTACTGCGTGGAGCATAAAGTTTCTTGATGTAAGAAGTTCAGCTTGTATGTACAAGATTTGTAGGAAAGATCCCAGGCAGAAAACGAAAAATAAACATGGAAAGATGGAAAGAAAAAATGCGGCCAAGTTAGTCGTGGTTATTGGTTCCTTAGCCAAACGTTCCCTTTGCGCGAAATATTTTAGAACGCGATTTGTAGGCGAGACGATGAAAATATTTCTCGCATAGTTCTGTGGTCTGGGCGGCTTTCCGCATCGCCGCCCGCGGCGCCCTTATTTGATAGATGACCAAGGAACGGAAGAACCAGCCACTCCTTGCGAAGGACTTGGCGGCAAAAGCAATATTACAGCAGGAGAAACTATCAATCATTCAAATAAAGAAAGAACCAGCCGAGTGCGTTAACGCAGATCCTGTTCATGGCACTGCGCCATCGCTAGAACGATAACCCCAACTATACTATGCTTCCTCTTTGAATAAGTTTACAGAAACATCCTTATTTTAACTTACTTTGCGGAAAGTAGCATTCTTTGCCATGTCTTCCTGAGTAGAACGAAGTATGTGAGTTGTGCTGTATCAATTATAAAATCATCACGCCGCAAAGGAAATGCCAGTGATTAAGAAGTACAGGTAATTATGTCCGACGGAAATATCATGGCATAAAAGCACACAGCTATTGTCCTCATTCGCTGCCACGTTCGGGTAAAACGATATATGGAAAATCCACTACAGATCAATAATTCTGCTTTGTTCTGGTCAATTTGACTCCAACGAACGCTGTGTACGGCGAAATCACAGACACTTCAGTCATTCTCAGTACGTGTTGCCCTCAATGTGAGCCACACTGTCCGATGAAGGCAACAACGAGCGAGTTTCAAAAATTAAAACAATAACTACAACCATGGAAGCCTCCATCTATTTTTTTTTCTCCGTTTGTTCCATCGCCTGGATTGTTTGCTTCCTTCCCACTTTCTCGTCGAGTATGCGAACTCTCGCGATGCCGTTCCGTCATCGGGAGCGTGTTCACGCCCCTTTTCCGCGTTTCAATCTGGTTTCTTTTACTCCTTTATTAGCATGTCGGTGCATACGCATCGAACTTTCTATCTATGAGCAGTCTGGAGCAGTCTGCGCCTCGCGAAAGACGGACACGGTTTGAGCGATAAGCGTTCTACGTGTACGCAACACGTACACAACGAGAAACAGTGCGCTATCGCTCGCTGTAGGCTCAAAACGCGTATATTCGAAAGAGTCGTTGGGCCCCAGTATTGTACACACGTGATCCATCACACTCGTCGAGGCGACAACGTGACGAGGCGTGCCATACAGTGGCACAACCTGGAGGCGACGTGTTGTCGCACACGCCAGCACTCGCAACGCCTTCCTATACGAGGTTAGTGATAGTTAGCACGAAGGCTGCGCGTGCACACAAAGTAGTCCTGTGTCAGGGAATCGAGATACCACGATGGCGGGCGCACGAAGCCTGTGTAAACAGGGGTCAACGAAAGTCCAATAGGCCGGTGTACTACAAGAAAAACTGCAGAAACCAGTGTAACGTATCATAACATGGTAAATGTCTCTGCGCAGCTTCGTCGGGGATATATTGAAAAGCTGCGTATACTCGGAAGTGAGCTCGAGCCTACTGAAACCAGTATTCAAGAACACACGTTGATATGATTACTGAAGGGCGACATTCTATAACACCATGCAAATTTCTATGCAGATTTTAATAGATTACCATCTATAACAATACATGTACGAGAGAAGGAAGCTCACACATTTGTACGCTGTTGTCTCCTTAGCATGTATCCACATTTAACGTCCTCGTATGGTTAAAGTGTCGTTCATACATAGAAAGAGAAAGCAAAATAACGCGACAGGTTTGGTGCCCCATCGAAAAAGCTTTTATTTGGGAAAACAGAGGACATACGAGGGAACCAACGAGCGAGAGAAAGCTATACGGTGAGGCATAGTGGAGCACGCGAGGTATTGGATACTAACGTGGACATTGCTTTCTTTCGTGTCAGAGATGTGCGCCTGTGTCACCGCCGAAAAAACCAAAGGGTGTATTTGTGAATTCTAAATCACAAAGAGGAGGAATTAACTACGCATCCTCGCTTTTTATATGTACAGACAGCGGTGGCACAGTGTAGTAAAACGTATACTCGAAACGTTTGAGTACGCGAAAGAATAGGGCGTCTGCCCTAGTCATGCGTGTGAGATCATGGACACGAGCGTCGTTCACCCACTATTATCTTGCGTAGTATAGCTTTTCCAGCATAATATCCTAAATGGAATGTTAAATATCAATATTTCGTAATTTGTTCAGTATTTGCAACTATGTCCCCATCTTTTCTATGAGCAGGTCGACTATGCGACTGTAGCTGTCTGGCAGTCTAGCTTTTTTTTTTTGTCTTCTTGTGTACCGAGATGAATCTGTAATAGAACCCACCACGACATTCTTTATCTCACGTACGCATGCACGCAACCACCAACCCCCCCCCCCCCCCCCCCCAAAAAAAAGAAGGATGAGCAGTTAGTAGGTGCTTTCAGAATTTCAAATAACCAGAAGCTCCAGAGTGACATGCCAGGAATTCATTCTCACTGTATCCAGTTGCTGAAACTGTTTCGTTTAACAAGAAAGACAAAAAGAAAAAATACACACATACACACACACACACAACAGAAAAAAAGAAGAAAGAGTTGGTGGTAACAATTCCAGCGTTTCAAAAACGGCTGAGATCATGTCATCGCGCGCAGCCGAGTGAGCCCAAATACTGAGCGCTCACTGTAGCTGCGTGAAGAGGCCACAGAAGAATAAAAAAAAGGAGACCAACAAGATTAAGATTTGCAACAAAAGAGTGAGGTAAGGGAAAGCTCTGCGCGTAAAAAGAATTGGCCATCTGGGGCCCTCAGCGCTCGAGCGGGCCACTTGATTATTCTTTTCGGGCCGTCTCGGAGACAACCCGCGTTTTCGGCTTCATCTTCAGAGAAATCCGCATCTCTGGAAGTGGCAGAGGAATACCGCCCCAGCGGTCGCCCTATTTTCTTTTCTTCTGCACTTCAGCATCTCCATCTCTCGTGTGACGAATCCAAATCGTACTCTCCGCACTTTGGATCTGGATTCCGCAATCGCGTCTTTCTTTGGTCGTCACTCGCGGTCTCTCGAGAACCCTGATTGCCTTCGTCGTGAGCGTACAGTTTCTCACAAGAACTTACATGAGGGCACCCTGGCGCTTGAATCTTCGGGAGCTGCGAGAATGGCGGTTCATCCCGCAATCGAATAATAGCTAGTACGTAAGCTTCTTTTTTAATTTTTTAAAGGTTATCCTTCAGGTTTAAAACAAATTTCCCATTGCGCAAGTCGTTCATATTCAACGAAATATTGGTTTGTATATGAAAAAAAAATGTTATGCAACTATAACGTACATTCTCGAATCTATGTGTAGTAGAGCTTTCGTGAAGCTGTTTAGCTCTAAAATTTGTCCATTTTATTCACATGGATTCCCATTTCTGCAATCTATAGGAGAAGAAAGAAGAAAGTTAATGAAACGCTACATTTATTTTCCCCTTTTAAAGCCTTGCATTACTACGTTATTGTCGTAAAGGAAACTGGCGGGGGCGTTTCTGTACTCTTGCGCACCCGCGCTACACAATGCGACGACTGTAATATTGGCTCGCATTTCTACACTCCTTCTTGCTTATTTTAAATGTACCAGCCGCTTCTTCACCGATCCTCCCCCCCCCCTTTTCTTCCTCAGTGAAGAGTATCAAACCGGAAGCTCTCATAGGGTTAACCTTCCTGCTTTTCCTTACTCTTTCGTTTTCTCTCTATATATATAGATATGTTGAACTGCCTATGGGAGCCAAAAGCGAGAAAAATAATATGCAGATCCCACGCACGGTGGGAATCAGATAACGTGCTTGAAGAGCTTGCGGCCGTTTATACGAAATGTCTCACGACTTCGAGCGTTCCAGAGAACGGGAAGAATGCCAACATTATGCTAATTCAGAAAAAGGGAGACATTAAAGAATTGAAAAATTATAGGCCCGTTAGCTTACTTCCCGTATTGAATAAAATATCCGCCAAGATAATTTCCAATATAGTAAGGGTAACATTTCACTTCTGTAAACCAAGAGAACAGGATTGCTTCAGGAAGGGATACTCTACAATGGATCACATACATGTCATCAATCAAGTAATCGAGAAATCTGTAAAGTACAATCAACCTCTATGTATGGCTTTCATAGATTTAAAAAACTCATTTGATTCAGTTGAGATACGAGCAGTCATAGCGGTATTACGAAATCAATGAGTACAGGACTCATACGTGACTATCTTGGAAAATGTCTACAAGAATACCACAGCCAGCTTGATTCTACAGAAAAAAGTAGAAGAGAGAGAGAGAGAGAAATTTATTTACAGAAAGGCAGAGAGGTCGGCCTGAGCTATAACTTGCTCTGGCCTGCTACTCTACACTGGGGAAAAGGGACGGGGAGGGAAAGGGCTGATGAATGATGATGGTATAAGAGGTATAAGGAAGAGAAAAAAGTAGAAAGATACCTATAAAGAAAGGAGTCAGGCAAGGAGACACAATCTCTCCAAAGCTATTCACTTCATTCTTGGAAGAAGTATTCAAGCTATTCAACTGGGAAGGCTTAGGAGTAAGGATCAACTGCGAATATCTCAGCAACCTTCGGTTTGCAGATGACATTGTCCTGTGGATCAACACTGGGGAGGAGTTACAACAAATGATTGAGGACCTTAACAGAGAGTGGGAAAGAGTGGGGTTGAAGACTAATATGCAGAAAACAAAGATAATGAGCAATATCCTGGCAAGGTAACAAGTGTTCAGGATCACCAGTCAGCCTCTAGAGCCTGTGAAGGAATACGTTTACCTAGGTCAATTACTCAGAGGGGAATCTTCTGTGATTCCAAGGCAGCCCTGCATAGTGTACTTTAGCACTGCGCCATGGATCACATGAGCAGCTCGTCGCAGAGATCAGAGAAGTCCACCATCACATAGTTGACGAAGGACACGATATAATATATCAGTGGTTGCCTAGTCACTATGGCATACATGGCAATGATCGAGCGGACGCAGCTGCCCGATCTGCCCATTATGGCGTCAACTGCATTGCCATTCCTCTTTCGAGAGCCGACGCAACGAAAAAACTTTCCGCACTTGCGCTTGACCTAACATTACCTCAATGGAATTCATCCGAGTTCACAAGTGCACACCTTCATACCCTGGACCCTAATTTACAGCTCCGCATTCCACCCCTGACCTTCCACGACGTAACTGCACCCTTCTAGTCCGTCTATGGCTTGGAGTAGCATTTCCAAATGCGTAATATTTTCTTATCGGAATGACCAACAGTCCAATTTGTGACTTCTGCGGGTGCAATGAGACAATCCAGCACCTTCTTTGTCAGTGCTCTCGTTTCAACCCGCAAAGAGCAGTCCTCTCAGTCACCCTAGACAAGCTGGACAAGCGCCCAATAACAGAAAACAACATCCTTGGAAACTGGCCTACATGTGTATGTGTGTGTGTGTATGTTTTATCCTTTTCTCTCTCGCACCTATCGCATCCATTTGCCCCTCCCCAGTACAGGTAGCCAACCGGAGATAATCTCTGGTTAACTTCCCTGTGTGTCCTTTGCCTTTCCCTTTCTCTCTTGATCCACGACAAGCAAATTTACAGAATAAAAATGAGTTGGAGCGCTTTCGGTGGAGATTGTCAGAACTTGACTGGAAGCTTGCCATTATCAATAAAAAGAAAGGTGTATATTCAATGCATTCTACCGGTGCTAATATATGGGGCAGAAACATGGAGTCTGACAAGGAAGCTCGATAGCAAGTTAAGGACCGCGCAAGGAGTGATGCAACGAAGGATATTAGGCGTAACGTAAAGAGATCGGAAGAGAGCGACATGGATCACACAGCAAACGGGGATAGCCGACATTCTCATTGACATTCACAGAAAAAAATGGAGCTGGACAGGTCATGTAATGCGTACGTTGTGGGCAATGAAATTAAGAAATTTGCAGGCGCTAGTTGGAATCGGTTGGCGCAAGACAGGGGTAATTGGAAATCGCATCTTCGTCCTCCTGCAATGGACATAAAAGAAGAAGAAGAAGAAGAAGAAGAAGAAGATTATGATGATGATGATGATGATGATGTGAATACGTTCATGTTCGAGCTGGTAGCACTAAGATAAACTTGTGAAGGCTGTCAAAAAGCAAGGGATCGAAAAAAAAATCTAGCCGAGTATTTCACCTGCGTGCTTTCTCGTAGAGGTGTTTTTTTTTTGTATATTGTCATATAGGGGCTTCGTTTTCTTGAACTAAATTAATGTAATAATGTGCTGCCACCCCATGAAAGCGCCAGAAGCTGTGACTCGATGCATATTGTTCCGTTTTAAACATGGCTCTTTGATAAAAATAAACGCTGAGGCAGAACTCTTCTACGTTTCTGCCCTTAAGACTACTACTCGCTTTTCTGTGGGCATTACGCCACTCTCGCTGCCGTACTACCCGAATGAGATCACGAATAAGCATGCAGCAACAACCTCGGTTTATTTTTCTCCAGCCAAATCCTCGTCCCATGCTGGCGCCGTCTTCAGCAGCCGCCACCAAGGCGCGCGCGAAAATTGCGTTGCCGACGTATTCTCGTCAATTGCTTTCGCTGGCGCAGAACCTCCACTGAAGCTGCCCCCAGCGCAACCCCAACTGGCGCGATGTTTTGACTGCCTCCGCGCGATAATAATTCAGTAGGAAGAGGCCCACTGCAGTGCGCTTTATTTATTCTTTTTTTTTCTTTCTTCCAGCCTTCGTAGATGCTCGCCTTACCCGTTAACTCATTCAGTTGACCAAGTGAATAAGTGAATGTTGCGCTATTAACCAATAATGTTTCGTTCAGGATTTGTTTCCTGGAAAAGTGCATTTGTATAGACTTTCAGTCAAAATATAAAAAGGAATAGAAACCGTGCGTCTACTCATGGCCCTCTCGTAAAACGCTGGCCACGTGAGACAAATGACGCGTTCGGTAAGGAAGCAGGGCGTCTGCTTAAGCGTCACGCCACGGTTTTAAATGGGCGGTCTTCCCGTTTCTTTCGTGCTCTCTGTGGTGAACTTTGGTGGAACGCTTACTAACATACGAGCAGAAGTCAGCTTGCCGCGAAAGATTACAGAACGCTGCATGAATTTCTCGCCCCTGGTGGTGGTTTAAGAAAACGAGTTGAACTTCGCATTATTAATTAAAATAAATAAACATAGAACAAACTTACCTTTCTTTTAGGAATTCGAAAACTGAAAGCTTTACGTAGTTGCATTCTAGTGACATGAAAAAAATGTGAACCCGTATTCCCAAATAAACATGTGATTCTCGCAGGAGATTTAAATATTGACATTTCGGTAACTAGTAAGGTATAGGTGTAAGCGAGTACTTAACCTTGTTGGCCAGTTCTGGCTTCGAGAATAAAATTCAGGGCTATACGCTAGAAGAATTTCAAGGAAGTAAATTTACACAGACATGCATTGACCACATGATCATCATCATCATCCTGGTTACGCCCACTGCAGGGCAAAGGCCTCTCCCATACTTCTCCAACTACCCCGGTCATGTACTAATTGTGGCCATGTTGTCCCTGCAAACTTCTTAATCTCATCCGTGCACCTAACTTTCTGCCCCCTCCTGCTACGCTTCCCTTCCCTTGGAATCCAGTCAGTATCCCGTAATGACCATCGGTTATCTTCCCTCCTCATTACATGTCCTGCCCATGCCCATTTCTTTTTCTTGATTTCAACTATGATGTCATTAACTCGCGTTTGTTCCGTCACCCAATCTGCTCTTTTCTTATCCGTTAACGTTACACCCATCATTCTTCTTTCCAGAGCTCGTTGCGTCGTCCTCAATTTGAGTAGAACCCTTTTCGTAAGCCTCCAGGTTTCTGCCCCGTACGTGAGTACTGGGAAGACACAGCTGTTATACACTTTTCTCTTGAGGGATAATAGCAACCTGCTGTTCATGATCTGAGAATGCCTGCCAAACGCACCCCAGCCCATTCTTATTCTTCTGATTATTTCAACCTCATGATCCGGATCCGCGGTCACTACCTGCCCGGAGTAGATGTATTCCCTTACCACTTCCAGTGCCTCGCTACCTATCGTAAACTACTGTTCTCTTCCGAGACTGGTAAATATAACTATAGTTTTCTGCAGATCAATTTTTAGACCGACGCTTTTGCTTTGACTCTCCAGGTCAGTGAGAATACATTGCAATTGGTCCCCTGAGTTACTAAGAAAGGCAATATCATCAGCGAATCGCAAGTTACTAAGGAACGGTGGCTGTGGAGCCGCTACAGATATCTTTCAGTATTTTTACATATGGCTCGTCTACACCCTGATTTCATAATGCCTGCATGACTGCTGAGGTTTTCACTGAATCAAACCCTTTCTCGTAATTAATTAAAGCTATATATAAGGGTTGGTTATATTCCGCACATTTTTCAGTCATCTGATTGATAGTGTGAATATCGTCTATTGTTGAGAAGCCTTTACGGAATCCTGCCTGGTCCTCTGGTTGACAGAAGTCTAAGGTGTTCCTGATTCTATTTGCGATTACCTTAGTAAATACTTTGTAGGCAACGGATAGTAAGCTGATCGGTCTATAATTTTTCAAGTCTTTGCGTCCCCTTTCTTGTGGATTATGATTATGTTAGCGTTCTTCCAAGATTGCGGTACGCTCCAAATCATGAGGAATTGCGTATACAGGGTGGCCAGTTCTTCTAGAACATTCTGCCCACCATACTTCAACAAACCTGCTGCAACTGCAACCAAATCTGCAACCATATCAGTACAACCATAACGCAAGAGGAAACGTTCGGCAGTACTATTAAAGAAAAAGCTGCTGATTATATTTTTGTTTCACTTACGTTGTTCAAAGATAGTAAAATGGTGGCACAGGAGAGACCTGCAGAAAGGCTTGTAATTAACAAGGAAAAGGTAGATAAACTAATTAAGTTGTATGACTGGAATTTCCTGTTGCAGCACAAACACCTATATGCTTACGAATTGCTAGTAGAGGAACTAAAAAACAATTTACAATAACCCATAACTAAGGTGAGGCTGAAGCGGCGAAATCAGGCAAGTCCTTGGATAAACATGGAAATTATTGAGCTATCCAACATCAAGAGTAAACTTTTAAGAAGGCGCAATGAGCACCCTCATGACATTGTACTAAGAGAAGAATTCAGGAAACTGCGAAATAAAATTAAAGCGAAAGTAAGACTGGCAAAAAAAAAACAGTACCAGCTAAATCAAGTCTCGTCGTGCAGTAGGGATGTAAAAAAAGAAATGTGGAAATTAATGCAAACCACTACAGGAAAACCATCCAAGAAAAGCTTTGATGATCCTTTAGAACAGGCCTTTTCAGATAAAAACAAGCTAGAATTGACCACTGAGTTCAATAAGCACATTGTAGAATCTGTTACTTTTATTGTGTAGACAAGGGAAAAAATCGCGCACGCTACTGCAGTTGCTTCGAGCATTCACTCAGCTTACATGCCTACTGTCACTGAGCCGGAATTATGGGATGTGTTGAAAACAATGCCAATAACAAAATCACCAGGTTATGATAGTGTTATAGAATAACAGTTCTCATAGTGCATTTTGACAAATTTAAAGCAATATTACTTTTCATTGTCAACCAAACTTCAATAACTAGGCAAATTCACACGTACATGAAAATAAGCGTAATAAGACCATTGCACAAAAAAGGCTCCAAAAAGGATTATAATAATTATAGGCCAATCGCAATTTTGTCCTCCCTCGCTTGTATCATGGAGAAAATTATGCATGTTAGCATGACATCATTTCTTGATAAGTACCATCTACTAAATGCAGCCCAGTATGGTTTCCGCATAGGCAAAAGTATGGTAAAACTACTAGAGGATTTTCATGACCAAGTCTGCAAAGAAATAGATAACAATAACATTGTCCTTACACTTTTTATTGATTTGCAAAACGCCTTTGATACTATTAATCACAATCTCTTATTAGATAAACTTGACACTATTGGTTTCAGAGGTCTCTACATGTCGTTCTTTAAAATATATTTTGCTGATCGAGCCCAATGTGTCCAACTAGGCGTATCGTACAGCTCCATTTTGAACGTTTCGACAGGTGTTCCTCAGGATTCAATTTTAGGACGCTAGTTATTTAATATTTACGTCAATGATATGACCTGTCTTCCATTAAATTCACAACTGTTTTTGTACGCGGATGATACTGCCCTGGCGATACCAAGTGAAACGTATGAAGAAGCCTCCGACAGGAGGCAACATGATGTGCATATTTTGATAGTAAGGTTAAACGCTAATCAGATTTTTACCAATACGACAAAGACCTGCCTACTTTGTTTTCATAGCCCATATAAGGTGTTTAGAACATTCTCAAGTATATACCTTCATGAGGGGAACTGTACGTGCTGTACATGCCCACCTTCGGAACTTAAGTCCAATTTTAAGTATCTTGGTATCACATTAGACGAAAAACTGTCGTGGAACTTACATATTGCAGAGTTAGCCAAACGCTTACACCTAGTGTGTGTTTATATATATATGCTCTACGATCGGTTTGTGATGCCTCGGTTAGAAAAATGGTATATAAGGGATTGACAGAGTTCATAGTACGATACGGAATAACAATTTACGAAACCGCATCTTTATATAATTTACGCGCACTAAGCCGCATACTGAACAGAATTGCAGCCACTCTCGCCTACGGAAACAACTATCATAAGTCAGCCGGAGCCAGTATGGAAAACTTTGACGTGCTACCTGTACACAGGCAATTTATCTTGACATATTATACAAGCATTTCTTTCACAGCCCCTTTTAAAATCTGCAACATTAAAGTACGGCCTCTCCATGAATCGGAAAAGTATGTCATACCCCGCATCTTCACCACTTATGGCAAAAGAACCCACATCTACTATGCTCCTTATTACTTCAATAAAATACGAACCCTCCCGAGCATTATCGGATTAAAAGACCTGAAGAAGTTCCTTCGACCTTGGTTGAACGATAATATAGACTGAGGTAATTTATTATTTGCCATGTTCTTAATGTGTTCATTTCGTGTACGAAAGTGTGCACGGTGGAAATTTTGCTATCATTTCTACTGTTGGTTCTTGTTTGTTTGTTTGTTCTTAAGTCGCACAAGCAAGTGCTGCCTATTTTGTTGATTTTATTTCTCTTCTTTTTCTTCTATGATTTATTCGCTGTTGTTTCATGTGCTTAGCCTGCCTGCCCAGCTCCGCACACAAGCGGCAACGCTTATGCAGGCTGGAACACGTTGTATTAAGTGAATAAAATATGTTATTATTATTATTATTATTATTATTATTATTATTATTATTATTATTATTATTATTATTATTATTATTATTATCGTTATTATTATTATTATTATTATTATTATTATTATTATTATTATTATTATTATTATTATTATTATTATTATTATTATTATTATTATTATTATTATTATTATTATTATTATTATTATCGTAGAAGAGTTCGCAAGAAGCAAAGCGAAGGGTTTATTGGGTAATACATTCCCAGGGGCGAACTAGCAATTGGAATAAAAGCACGTTGATGTAGTTTTACGTTACAGGGCCCCATATCAGGGTGTTCCTGTGCACGACATCCCAATCCAATCTGTCATAACGAGGCCGTCGCTGCTGTGAAAACCAATCATATACAGTATGCTTACGAAATAGAAATATTGTGAACATGGGCCGAGGAGCCCAATTCACAAATCTTTTGGTTCAGAAGAGTCGCCTGCCATTGGCTGGTCGCCTTCCATAATGATAACTGCAACATCGCGATTGGCTGAGAGCTGCTCTTAGGAAGTGTCCTAGCGTTTACAAGGTTTTCGTGAATACAAACGGAGATGGTTTTATACGGGCCCTGTCGCCGGATATTCTGAAAGTAAAATAAAAAAGCTCGAGCTGATTAGTGAAAGACATAGAGGAGATGATGGCTGAACGAGCCGCAGATTTTCCCCTTTCTTTCTTTAATATTTCATGTCACTTGAATTCTATTAATTGCATAGGAGAGAATGGACTTATAAAATCAGCAGCTAAATCTGTGAAGTATCCTTAAAAAACGCGCAACAGCACGTACACTGGTGCGAAACTTCGGCCCCGACACATAGTCGGCAATATCTTTATTCTTCACTATCAAGCCATCAATAAGTATCGGCGACAGCACGGTGATCGCGGAGACAGACGTAAACTTTTAAGCGAAGCTTGCTTTGCCATACTCTATCACGTCTGACCTGGCTCGTGGCTGTCCCTTGCTGTATCGGTCAGTATCGATATTTCCCGTCGTACAGAATGAAAAACTTTAAAATAAGATCATGCTCATCGCCGCTATTCTGCAGATATTGAATTATCCGCTGCACTAGAGCTTCGATTCACATGTGTGATTCCAACGTGTGCGTTAGATCTGCATACTTCTGTACATTCGTAGAATCTCTGTCGAACTGTAGGTAAAGAAATATCAGGCAACACATGCTCTCTCTCTCTCTCTGTCTCTCTCTCTCTCTGTGTGTGTGTGCGTGCATGCGTGCGTGCGTGAGTGTGCGTGTGCGTGTGCGTGTGTGTGTGTGTGTGTGTGTGTGTGTGTGTGTGTGTGTGTGTGTGTGTGTGTGTGTGTGTGTGTGTGTGTGTGTGTGTGTGTGTGCGTGTGCGTGCGTGTGCGTGTGCGTGTGTGTGTGTGTGTGTGTGTGTGTTTTAGCTAGGACGAGTTGCAAGCCACATTTATTAATGACGACGCGAAGCTCATAAACAATATATGTGGTCTTAACTAATAACTATTTACTTATATTTAAACGCACGCAGCCAGTTTCCTGCCGGACGCTTCAAGGGTCCCCCGAATTTCCAGGTAGGAAATTCCAGGTAGGACTTGCAGTTAATGCGCGCGCGTGCTTTCCTGGACCAAGGTAACGACCATGCAGTATTGATCGTGCGAAAACCGATGAAAAACTGTGCATTCAATACAAGTGCACGCCCATTCAACCCGGCAAAGAAGCATAAAGAGAAATGTCGTCTTATTACTTGTGATTATTTGAGAGACACGAGCCCTCTTTCGTACGTCGAAGTCTTATAAGGCGCGAAGCACAAAGCCTTAATCCAAGAAGGCTACTCAAGGCCATGAATATTACCATGTGGTTAAGTTTCTGGAAATCATGTTTCATAAACAATTAAGGACTTGAGGAACATAAAAATCTTTTGCATTTGACTTTTTCATTCTCTTCCTTCTTTTTATTTTCGCCTTTCTTTTGCTCTGCAGTTTTCTTTTTTTCGAATCTTGTATGCAAGAGCTATTAAAATTGGCTGGGAGGTTCTTGCGGTGTTTAATTAAAACGCCTGTGGGGTAATTTTCATTCCTCGTGCCTGCCAGCCCAGCTTTCCAGCATGCAGTATTCCTGTTCCTGCTCCCAATTTCTTGCGAGCACGCCGCCCCTTGAGTGAAGTGGTTCCTGCCTTCATTTCCTGCCTTTCTCCAGCTAATCCCTCATCCAATCGAGGTACAAAATTAAAATAGCCTGGTCGTGGTTTTGCACACAATTAGCTCCTTTCTGAATCAATGAGCGCCAAACGAGTCGGCAATTAATTTTGCTACGAGGTCTCATTGCAGGTGGAAAGGCTGCGTTAGCTCCCTCTCCCTTTACTGCATACGCCTAGTTGTTTACAGCCTTGCGCTTTTGTTATTACGTTTATCTTTGTAGCAGGGATGTCTGTTATTTGCTTACTCCCTCCACACCCTTAAAGAAGTTCGTAGCAGATAATAGTAAATTGTCACACTATTTACTACTTTGATATAACTGCAGCTGGCAAGAGTAGAGTTAGTAACATTCCTGACTGAACAACGTAGTTGGCGTAACTCATGGGTCTCAGATACCAAGTTCAAACGTAGTTAGCACCGCCAGATACAAATTTTCTAGCCTACAGCACGTATATCGACCCAAGCTGGCATATTCCAGAGTAGGCCTTATACGTTAGAAACCATGTTTCCGGTATTGCTAACTGCGTTTGAAATTGGTAACTGAGAGCCATTAGTAACACCGACTGCCTTGTTTAGTCAGTAATCTTACTAAATCTACCGTTTCCAGCTGCAGTTATACTAAGGTAGTAAGAGTGACAACTAAGTACACATAATTACTACGATTTCCTTTATTTAAGAGTTCACTGATCATCTTGGCTTCCGTCGCTGGCTGTTCCTAGAATCCCGAAATTCCAAAATGAAAAGAAATAAAAATGTTCATTGTGCCGTGAGCATTCAAACTTACGACCAATAGGTTAGCAGTCACATAGTCTACCTCCCAGCCACTCTACCGTCCAGCCACTCTACCACCTAGCCACTCCACCGATGCTCTACAACGCTGGAGAATACTGATTCCGGTGAGGGCGATCACGCCTTCCCAGTTGTGGAGGCGGTCTTAAAATAAGCTTTTTCCTTGACATGTATAATGGCAATGATTGAGCGCGTCTGCTTCGTCCACGTCTTCGTTACACTTCTAGTGTCTCGTGTTTTAATGAAACGGAGCTTAGGTCACCTTGTTTTCTTGAAGGACAGCGTACGGTTTGTAAATGAGAAATATCCCAAATAAACATTCGAGAAAAGACGAACAAATCCAGCAGCAAGAATCCAAAGGTTTGTTTTAGTAGAGACCAGTGATTAAGTTTATACAGATAAGAGGGAGGAAGAAAAGCCGAGTCTTTACACAGCGTTACCGGGAGGCACACATGAGCGTCGCTAATATGAGCGTTGTTGCGCCACTTCAGGTGCATTTCTGGACTAAGCGTAAATTACTCGCATGACAATAGCAATGCCCAAGTGAATAATTAAATGGACTAACTAAATAACTTTTTGTTAGTTTTTCGCCCTACGGCACATGTTATTCACCTAAATGAAGCCACGTCGTAGTGCAATTGTACTAATTGAAAAGGAATCCCTAGATTGGAGCCGATTTCGAGATATCTGCTCCCGATATATTCTACCCTCAGAGTGCGTTGGCATTGAACTTGACATTATTCAAAGCTGCTCAAGGAAGGATTTAGGGAAACAAAGAAAATGGAAGATTAATGTGTATCGAAGCACAACTAGAGCACGGATATCGCGAAACTGGCGCTAGTCTCCAAGCAGCAATTTCTTTTAAAGATGTGCTTGAACTAAAGAATCAAAACACATGGTGTGGTATAGTGTAACTACTAATTTCTTCAGTTCATTAATAAATTGGTAACGGTCACAGTTTACCCCTACAGACGGACACTCATATGCGGTTGGCCTAAGCCTGCTGCCGAGTCTGCTGCTTCACTCGATACATTTCGGCTACATTGTTGTGCCAACCTTCACACCTTAAGCGAGAAAATCAACCTCACCTCTCGGTAGGCTTGATTTTCATAAGGGACAATTGCTGGATTGGCCGACCGCAGCAAGAACGTAACAGCAATGCTACATTTGCAACATAAACGTTTCTTGGGTGTAGCTCTTCTCCGTTGTTTTACTAAGGTAAGCCTGATTCTAAAAGCTGCCTTTGGCTGTATTAAGTGGCCTCCATCATGCGGCGGCGTGCGACGTGCGTGAAGCCCTGTGAACCGTTTCATTGCCAGGCATCGTGCTGTGAACAAATCCATTCGGTGATAACTTTTCGTTGAAGACTGTGGAAGGGAAGGACCACTGGTCAGTGATTGTCGAGCAGTTGCGTGGCATACACGAGGTTCTGACGCGCTTAAAATGCCGACTCCGTGGAAATGCTGCGCATGATTGGTGTCCTATTTCGTGCAGTCTGTAGCGCCGTATACGTAAATCGTAGAATGCTCGCACCTCTGCATGGGTGCTATTCGGAGTAATCAAGCTCTGATGCAGATGTCGGCCGTGTGCACTGGTGCTGTAGCTGTAGCAATCAGTAGATAAAGCAGCTCGGTGTATATTCCAGGCTTGTGTAAAGCGATTTGGCGGTACGTGCCGGGGGTGACGTTTCGTGTGAGTCAACCACCTGCCTTTTTTATTGAGGGTCTATGGTTCTCGGTGGTGCCCGTCGAGACGACGTACAGGCTTTGACGTTCCATTGCTAAGGCCGAGGGCATTGGATCAAATCCCTGCCACGGCGGCCCAATTTCAATGGGGGCAAAATGCAAGAACGCCCGTGTACCGTGCATTCTGTGCACGTTAAAGATCTCCAGGTAATCAAAATTAACCTGGAGTCCCTCAATACGTCATGTTGATTAATCATGCCGTGGTTCTGGCATGTAAAATCCCAGAATATTTTTTTTTCTTCTTTTTTTGTCGTCAGTGCTCTTCTGTAATCACGATGTGCCACCACCATGGTGCGTGTTGTGAACGGGTGGACAGAGCTGTGGGGCTGCACCCTATATATAACAAGGCAGTATGTGCTTGCCGGCAAGAGAGAGAGAGAGAGAGCAAATGATAAATGAAAGTTAGGGAGGTTATCCAGGACTGAGCCCTGTTGCCTACCCTACACTGGGGAAAGGGAAAGTTGGACGGAAAGATAAAACACGGAGAGAAAGTCCACTGGGGATATCATTCGGTCACTCAGTCCGGATCCCAAACGCTGACTCAATCCGGTCGCTTTCAAATATCGCAGCAGCGCTTTTGTGGCCGGCAAAGCTATCATAAAGCGCGCCCCCTGCCCGTTATTAGGTGGTCAGTTGTTCATAAAGGTCATTAGCACAACTGAAGCTAGTGAGGGCATCCAGTCCGTTGTACTTTGTTTGTTGTTGTTGTTGTTGTTTTGTTGTTGTTTAATAACTGCATGAAAATGGGAAGGTAGGCTACCCGAGAGGGGGCTATCACTAAAAGTAAAAAAGAGTTACTCTAGTAACTTAACCTACCAACAAAACTGCTTGCTTAATTAGGCCTCAGTCATCCTAACTGCATTTGTTTAATTGTGATTAGCCTTGATTATTGCGGCGTTAATCAATCAAAATTAGTCGTAATAATCCTAAGTACTCTAATTAACCTGGATTAGGCTGACTGATTTAACCAATATTATCGCATCAACCTCACTGTTCTTAATTACCCTCAGTTAGTTGTATTACGCTTAAAATATTTCACTGTAACTAATCTTAAAAGTTATTTACTAACCTTAATTACTCTCAATACATCTCAGTACTCATTATATGCATAGCCATTCAGCACCGACGATATAGTCATACGTAGTCATAAGGCATTCTCGTATGTATCGCCATAGGATCCCATGTATACCTATTGGAGCTCATTTGTCACGAGACGGAGGGACGGACAAGGCAGACGGAGGGACGGACAAATTTCTGAGAGAATTTGCCCTAGAATGCTTGTGCATTAAGACTGAAGTGCAAAAAGCTATACGTAGACGTCCAGCGACAGTGGACGCCTGCGTTCTTGGAGAGGACGCGCCGATTGCAGTTATGGCTGAGGTCGTGATGGGAGTGATGGCGACTGTGGGCGCGATTCCACGTGTTTCACAGTGTGCACGCTTTGTTGACATCGCGAGCCTGGTGGGTTTGAAAGTGATAACGTCGGTGGCGTTGTGCGTGTTTGTGTGTACTCAATCGGTGGCTGGCTCGGTGTTTGGGGTAGAGATACGAGCATTGATATCATTGTAGTGGCTGTCGTGTGGGTCCATAGTGTGCGCTCTTTGGAGAACTTGGATGCATGTCAGGAAGTGCTGTCGTTTGGGCGACATGTGTTAGGTACTGCCTCGGAATGAATAACGCCGGAGCGTGTATACTGAGAGGACGTGTTTTCCTTCTTATTTTAGAGTAGGCGCCCATTCCTGCGGCGAGCGTCAGCGTCCTACCCCGTAACCGAGCGAACTGAGCCCAGCGAAGATGAGAGCGAAGGCAGAGAGAATCGGTGGATGAAAAAATTAAGCACATCCCACGCACTGTGAGAATTATTGAAGCGAAGCAAATTTTCGTGCTGGATGCTTTGATTGACGACATTTAGCGGTGATGTTGACGGCTAAACTTTAATTTCTTTAACGTTTAGGCTAACAATAGAGGGGTGAGTTGACGTTAAACGTTACCTTGCGTGCACCACTGCTGTTTGTCTGCGTAGCACACAGAACACACAGGGAGAGGTGTTTGCTTGAGGCGTTGTTGTGCGCCATATTTGATATGCTCTCAGAGCATATAAAATATGGCGCATAGCATAGCACATCGCATTGTGACAGAAGTTTTAGCTTGAATTGGATTATGGGGCTGTACGTCTAAAAACCACTCATGGATTATGAGGCAAGTCGTAGTGGCGGACTCCACGTTAATTTTGATACCGTGATGTTCGTTAGCGTGTGCCAAAATCTAAGCACATGTGCGTTTTCTATTTCGCCCCCTTCGAAATGCGGCTGCCGCAATTGGGATCGAATCTACGACCTCTAGCAATGCCACACCCGCAAAGCTTACGTGGCAGGCACACAAGTGTTTATTTAACGGTCGACCGCTTCCGTAGTGTCTCCTGGGCCCTGCGGTGCGCTTTAATTTATGCTGCTCTACGTCTGCACGCCCTGCGTAAGTTGCCAGCTTGATATATTTGCATGGCGTTTATTCAGAAATATCAGCAATGTACTGTACGGTACCTTGAGCTTAAGCTTATCCAGTTTCCCCGCAACCGCCGTCGTATAGTAGTAGGGTTTGCTTGCCTTCTCACCTCACCTCCCCTTCCTCCTTTTTATGGGAACTGCCTCTTGTCCTCCCTCCTCCCTACAGTGCTATCTATGTCCGCTCTGGACTCGCACCTTAGTAGAAAGGGAAGTGCTGCAGTTCTGCAATGCTTCTGAGGGGAGTTACGGATAATTACAACTGTCAAGCGGGTAACGTGATGACGGCCAGGGAGCTCCAGAGGGCATTGTGTACATTCGATGCGGTGGCGTGAAAACGAGTTTCTCCTGTCGCCTTCCCTCTCTGATTCGCGCCTGTGATCTACATAGAAGCTCTGAACCACACCCCGACGCGGTGAGCTCGACAGCAGCAGCAACAGCAGCCCGCAGCAGCTGCAGCAGTGGGAAAGTCGAAGGAAGAGGCAAAGAAAGCTTCGCTTTAAAAGCGGCTAGATCGAAGAGAGCGCGAGGAGGAAATCGGAGCAGAAGGGTAAGGGGAAAGCGTGAGAAGAAATGTGTACCGCCGCACACGACGCGCTTTGCGTCGACGATGGCTACGAGATGGCGCCAGAGTAGCGCGCGTCGTCTGTATGCAAATAAAGCGCTGCAGGAGCAGCGGTTTTCTTTACTTCACTCACTCACTCACTCTGCGGCGGCTGCTGTGACTCGCACCCATGCGTCACGCACGCGCATCATCTCGCCATCTCCAGATTATCGAGGCATTCGCGCCACACTTCGCTGCGTTTGCATCGTGCCGCATGAGGCAGATTGTCCGTGCCAGACAATACATCGCGAAATGAAAACGCGCATACAGCTGCGCTCAAATTTCGCCTTAGGGATTATTGCAAATCGTCGGTGAATTTTTCGATGCACGCGAATTTGGTCACCAGGTTAAAAGGAACTGCGAGAGGCCGGACGCCTTCGAGGGGAGTCTTGTTGCATGTTATGCTGATAGCGTTCAAGACGTTGTCGCTGTTCCTCGTACTCCTAAAAGGGTTTCTCGTCGAATATCTGCGCGGAGAAGCCTACAATGTGCAAACGAGTTCGAGGTTTTCGGCCACGTAACAAAGGGAGAGAGCTTAGTTGCAGGGTAAGGAATGGTTCGGCATACTGCGACTTAGTCAAGAACTGCCCTATTTAGAGGTCTGCTTTCAAGGAGGGCACATTGAATGAACGAATTTCGAACCAAAATAATTTAAAGACGTTTTAACGTTCCACGATCGCGTCGTTGTCCTGGTGATGACGGCGCATGCGCGGCGCGCTTGCAGAGCCATAGTGTTAGTTTTTTGCACAGCTCTAGGTACGTCGTACCTTGTTGCAATATTTCTCAAACATCGCGTTCAGCCGGGTGGCTTCAGTTAGTCCATTACTGTGTAACTTTCTCTTTCACCGCCCACGGTGCGGCGCTGCTGAGCTCGAGGTCGCGGGTTCGACACTGGTCGTGGCGGCTGCATTTCGATGTGGTCAAAAAGGAAAAAAAAAAGAAGGCTCGTGTGTTTAGATTGAGGTGTATGTTAAAACCCCACGTGGTCACGCTTAATCCGGATCTCCCCCACTATGGTGTGCGTCATAATCAGATCGCGGTTTTGACGTGTAAAACACCAAAAATAAATTTTCTTTATCCGCCCTTACCATTCGTAGTTCTTCAAAACACTTGGCTTTAATTGTTTCTTCCCAGGAGGTGGCTGCTTTCTTTTTAGTGAGATGGTAAATATATTTATCGAAGTCGGGGAAGCACCATCAGCAGTGGGATACACATCGGGCATGCCCTCATTGAAAACAGGGCTTCATTTAGCAGGGCAGTGATGGAAAACCACGTCGATCACCTATTCGTTAAAAGTTGATAGGACATTCGTTAGTTGTCTCGCGAAGTGCTATCTGCGATAAGCTTAGTTTCCGCTTTTCGTTCTTTACGTCTGCTTACAACGGATAACTGAAGTGCCAATAATCGTTAATAGTTGTTTTCGTTCCAATCCTGCTATCAAGGAAATTTGCAGCGAGTGAATTCCTATTACGGCAAGTGACAAATGGCAGTAAGACGTATAGTCTTTTTTTTTTCTCTTTAACTTAGACTTCGATCTATTTTTACTGATCTGTAGCAGGAGTGGGGCAAGCACGAGGCAGAACTTTAGTGGTGTCACGAGCGCTATAGGAAGATTATTGGGAAGGAATAAAAGACGTGTACGCCTAGTGCCTCGTTGCAGACACGTAACTAAATCCCTTAGTTTGCGAGAAGCAAGAAAGAAGTTTTCTTCAAATCAAGGCGCAAGATCAGTACGCCCAATAAAAGACCAAAACGAAAGCAAGAAGTAAAGAAAGAAAACGCATCGGTCCATTCGTAACTAACCAGTTTTAGCCTCCTGTCCTTTTACGAGCTGTTTACGGCCGCTTTGCAGCGCTTTCCTGTTGCTCACTGCCCCAGTTAGAGAACTCGTACAGTAACGCAGTCGTGGTGCCCGGGAGGCAATATCATTGCGTCGAACACGGCACTAGTTAGATATGGTCTTACTGAGTTAAAAGCCAGAACGACCACCGGAAATGTACGTGCAGCGCCATGGGAATTCATTGCGCAAGAGTTGGAGCTTTAGATTTCGGCGCTTCGGTAGGCTATACCAAGCGAGTTGGGTCACGCTTAATGGTATCCGCGGCTTAGCGTAAAGCAACCTGGTGAACTGTGAACTGGCTGTAGGACGTAATTTGCACTCGGCAGCAAGCTAACAGGTTAATTAAAAATTATGAGCTTTAACGAGCCAAAACCACTTGCTGATTGTGCAAAATCAAGAAAGGGGTGGACAGATGAAATAGCACACTGTGGTATAAAGGTTCTAAACAGGGATAAAGTGCCTCAGAAAGGCCGGTCTTTCTGAAGCACCTTATCCCTGTTTATAACATTTCTGATAATGAGGCACGCCGAAGTGGCGGACTCCGGAAATTGGACCACCTGGGGTTCTTTAACGTGCACCTAAATCTAAGTACACGGGTGTTTTCGCATTTCGCTCCCATCGAAATACGACCGCCGTGGCCGGGATAAGCCAAGAGGCGTAGCTAGCTTCACTCAGGCTGCTTTCGTGGTGAGGTGAGAGGTATTTGTCTTCGTTAAGTGTGAAGAACACTAGCAAACGACTATCGGAATTTTATGAGATCATGGTGTCTCTTTCTTGCTGAAAATTTTCTTGATTGGTCGGGGCAAAACATGCCGAAAATCAGCTGATTTTTTTTATTTTCTTATTTGTAATTCTTTGAATGCAGCGACTATTTTTAAATTCAATAGTGAAATCAACCTTGCACGTCGCCCCTCCCCAATCCCACCCCGATTGGGAAGCAGAAAACATGACTCTTACAAAAGGAAAACCGAAATTATTGTATATCTTGCGGCTAACACTCAAGCAGCAGGACGTAGCGGTTACGTGACGTTGTCTAGAATTTAGGTACGCCATCGCCGGATAAGAACCGTGGTACACGGTTTTCTTTGTCATTCGGGCTTCTGTGTTCGTATTCGACCATGTTGTAAGCACAGAAAAATGGCGTGTCTCGTGCATTGGTATGAAGATGGCAGCGGCGTTACAAGTTAAGGCACAGACGCCTGTTTTATTGCGACACTCCAGGCGCATTTCTGCTGTCGGCGTCGCTGTGAGGTTCCGAATAAAGTCCACGGGCGATAAAATCGTCTCCTCGCATCGTATGCTGTATGTGCGACTGAAAGCGTGCGAGGGTGAGCCGCCAATCGCGGCTCAATGTCGCGCGCACAACGGTGGAAAGCGGGAAGGAAGAGCGCCGTCTTCCGTCGCGCCGTCTTCCGTCGCGCCCAGGGCTTCGGGGGCAGGTCAGGGAGGGAGGGCGCGTTCTACTCCTGACAGCCCAAACGGCCACGCCCGCCAGCCCGGCCCGCTGTATCTCGAAATACACCTGCGACGGGTGCAGAGTTCGCGCTGCACTCTGTTTTCAAGGCGTAGTTCGCGTTGATGCGAGCGGCTTCACGAAGGTCAGTCAATGCGCTCGCCGCTGCTGCTGCGCCGTTTCCTCACTGCAGCGTTTTGAGAGCGAGTTCCCGTGGTCATCGAGTGAGATCTGTTCATGATGCCTTCGGCACACGTGGCGCCATGCTTGTTAGTTTAGTTACACCCGCGGACAACCTTCTGTTAATATAAATGAAAAGCTACGGAGGCAAAGCACGCAGAAGTGAGAGCGCGTCTGAAAATGGTCCCGCGTTTTAATCCACGTCAATGCAGGCTTGACAAGACAAAACATAAACACCTTATTAACAGCACCTAAAAAGACAGAGCACACCACTGAGTGTAAATGTTTACTTATTTTGCGGCTATCCCATCCGCGTTTGGGGAAGTGCAACAATGTCGCACGTGGAAGCTGCGTCGATTCAACGTCTGTTCCCAGCAACCAAAAGCATTGTCAAACACTAGCCTGATTACTTGGCGCGGTATACACATTGTGCAGAAGCCACGCGCCCGTAGCTTTTCCTTCATAGCCACAGAAAGACAGAAATGAGTGCAACAGATCATGGTCACGCTAAAAACAAGAAAGGCAGCAGCCTCGTAGTCTAATCCTACACGCTGTCCTCTCCCTCTGCTGTGCATTCAAGTTCTTCGCCGCCTTTAGGAACTCACGCCTAGAACTCATTTTCGCACGTCAACATAGACGCGTCACGTTTTTCAGCGGTTTGCGCGCTCACGAGCCCCCGGGCGTTTGCAACCAAGGGGATTGGCGTAATAATGTTCTGCTAAGGAAATCTGCTGCATCTTCTTGTGATCCGAGGCCGTAATAACACGTCGCTGTTGCCATCGATCTCTCACAGTTTTCACAGTTATCTCGGCCTGAGTTGACTGGAAGCCAGGCCGCCTCAAGGCGCTTTTCGATAAGACCTTTTCGCTTTTTACGACTATATATATATATATATATATATATATATATATATATATATATATATATATATAGTGTGTGCTCTGTTTTCTGCAAGCCCTACATGGTCGTGATTATACATACATACATACATACATACATACATACACACACACACACACATACATACATACATACATACATACATACATACATACATACATACATACATACATACATACATAAACACGACGAAGACGGTGAATCACCGCTGGCATATATATCACGTCGTGCATAAAAGAAATATACCAGCAAAGAGACAACTCAGCTCGTCTATACGTGTACTTCTCCAAAACTGCTTTCCCACAAGAAGGATGCAAAATACACATGACAATCCAGGAGACGGCTTTGCTCTCCAGCTTCGGTTATGCCTTGGGCTTTACACGGCGACGGCAGTCGTTCACGCAGCGCGCTGCACCAGAAGAAACTTGCTCAAAGGGCAGCCGAAAGCAACGGGCGAAGCGTTGCACCGCGGAACAAGGTTTTCGCGCTGCCTCTCGCGATCTCTGGGCGCTCCTTTGATTCCGGCGCCGACACGGTGTCGTGCTGTCTGGCGGAGACGGCAGCCGAGAGCGCCTCCACGCACGATGCCTCGCGGAAGAAAAACTCCAGCGTCCCTTCTTCGACGAGGGCATTGCACCGCCGAGCTCGATTGTGTTTTGCATGGGGAGGAAAAAGGACGCAAGCCCGAAAGTGAGAACGCGAACAAGAGTCACGCGCGCCTTTTTCTCCCGAGAGATGACGCTGCCGATGGCGTCGTCAGGCAGCGTGCGTAGGTGGAGGCGATGCGCGGCACCTTTTATTGTGCGCGACTTTGAAGGGAAGCCTCCGTTGTGTGTACAACAGTGCATGGCATCCTGGCTATCTCGCGCATCAACCGTGCAATCGGAACATCGATCCGTGCAGATCCACTGTGGAGGACAAGGCGCGTAGGGCTGATGGGAAGGCTGCGAAGGGTGGATTTAGCAATGTGTTAGAACAAGATTTTAACGCTTGTGAGGCTAGTTTCGGGAAAGGCAAGGTGCAGGTTCTTTCATCCGCCACCATTTTTCGAGCGTTCTCCTTTTTATTCCTGCGCTTTGTGCCATTTTATTCGCGTAACTCTTCTTGTTGGTATTAACAGGCAGTTTTAGGCGATGCGAGCTCAGAGTCGTGGGACGCAATATGCCGGACATACAAAATAACGCAAGAACATGTACTAGAGAACGCAAAATGATTGCTGAAAAACGCAAGCAGGGCGTGGTACTTTCGGTTAGCAAGGACGCTCGGGTGCGCTTTCTACAACTCCCTATCATTTCTTTCTCGTCGTAGTTGTCCTACCAGACTATTTACTTCAAGCGCTAACAACACGTTGTCGTCTTTATCCCAACGTTCAGGAATGGTTCGCAAAGTTCGTCTTCATTTTACCTCAGCTTTAATATAGCTGTTCCTTCCTGTTTGCTGGTCATACCATTGCGTCTTGCATTATTGTGCAAAGAGATGTCTGACTCCGAAAACTTTAGCATCTTTCGCAGCCTAAGTTGGTTTGGTAATTCGCGGGAAAGGCTTCTACTGTTATTTTTTTATGTTTCGTTCTCAATGTATGCTTTCGGCAATCGCGTTTATGGCGCGTGGACTTTGTTCGTAAGCAGTGCGTTGTGATTCTTATAAAGTGGATTGTGTTTCATTTATTTTCATTAATTCTTATTAAATAACACCTATAGAGAAGGACAAAGGCATTATTGTAGCGAGGTCACATTAATTGTGGCCGCCCTGGATGGCCAGAAACTGCACAAGCGAACTTGTGCTTTGCAGCCGAAAGCCATAGTGAATGAAGCTGCTAGGAAGGTAAAAAATAAAGTGCTTAAATACCACCAGCACTCGATATTCATAAGGCTGCATATGGTAACTACAAAAAGAAAATCGAGACCTTTGGTGCTGTCTATTCATCTCGCTCGCTTCACTGTTTGAGCAATTTGCTATGATATTTCTGCGAAAGAAAGAAAAGAAAATGAAAACTTCCTTTAGGAGAGAGAGAGAGAGAGAGAGAAACTGTTTGAAAATGGGGAAGGGGATAAAAGAAGGAATTAGAAGCTGGATGGGTGGGGCCCTTCGTCCATGACTCCACTGGCCTTAGCTTCCCGCCAGACCTGATCTAATCAGAGACGTCGATCTGCAGGTGAAACTTCTCTAGGCTGTTTGCTTATGAGGAAGGGGCAGAGTAAATTAAAGAGCGTTACTACCTGAAGGAAACTAGTAACAGCGCTGAACAACGGGACCTGACGGAGACAGAAGAAGTGCACATCCCATTGTGCAGCGCTGTTACTCATTTTCTTCAGACAGGCACCAACCATTCCAGGTTAGCATGTCAATACAGCGTTATTGCCGGTGGCAATAAGGACAGCCCATAAGAATTCTAACAAACATGAATCGCGGTATCACACAGTTCGAACGACTCACGATTTGGGGATTGTGCGCATGCTCGTGTATGTGTCTGTATGCACGGCTTGTCCCTCGGTTAGTCCAAGTAAAGTTAGACAGGCAAAAAGTGTAAATACAGGAAGGTAAATACAGGCTTCACAATGGCGAGGCGCCTACTCAACTGCGCGAGGATTGGTGCAGCATGAAGATATTTAATATTTCTGACCCTTATAATCCGCACTGAATAGTAATTTTAAAAGTATCTCTCATTGAAAGCACTAATGCGCCTTTCCATTTGCGTATCCTGCTTAATGGCGTGGAACCAACCCTGGCAGCAGGAGATAAGAGCGTGGTTCAAATTTATCGGCTGCATACTGCTGTTCCGGACCGCGAATTTCGTTCCGGTTTAACGAACCGCGCAAAAGAAAATAAAACGTGTTCTCTGCTTCTAGACAACGCGCCATCATGCACTCCAGGAAAGGCTTTTGCGGAAAGAGGAAAGGCTTTTATTTTTTTTATGTTGTCATGTACAGAGCTATATTTGGTTAACTGTGGTTATTTCATCGCAATTTCTATATCTCCAGCACGCGGAGCTCTCCTAAAGTGCAGAAATACACGGGGCTCTTGGAATCAGGAAAAAAACACTGTTTAGAGTTTGATATATGCGACATGCTTCATTTAACCCTATCATTCAGGTCTCAAACAATACGCCTCACAGTTCGGTATAACTGGGTAGGGAACATCTATACCGTACTCCTACTTCCACCTTTGTATGCACACTTGCACTCTATCTTTGCATTGCTTTTAATAAACTTGAGTGTTTGAACAGTGTGAACTAACGGTTATTCTTTGGGTATTACACCGAGCTCAAAAAAGTTATGGCACAACTCATCTCACGATGATTGTCGACAGTAATGCGAATACCGTTCGAACTATATAGCTACAGACAGTATTCCTGAAGTCACTTTTATTCAACACGTTAGTGGTAATTGTGAGAATACTGTTGCCGCGGCTATGTACCACATACTTCGATATCATCCCACTTTGCTACGACGCTCGCTTGCCAACGGCGCCCATGTGCATGGCGACATGACGACAAACGTATGACGCCGATGCACTGACCTTGAAATGAATTACGAAGAAATGATGATATCGATGGAACAAAAAGGAGGTATAACGACGATGGCGTGACGACAATGACATGTCGATTATTTATTTATTTATTTATTTATTTATTTATTTATTTATTTATTTATTCGTCAAATGCCCCTGGAGACGGGTTTTACATGAGAGGTAGGCTGCCTCAAAGGAAAATGTGTTCGATGGCAGTCCTGAACGCAATCGCAATAGAGTGGTCCGCCGCTTCTTCAGGCAGATCAGTCCAGTCTCTCGCTGTACGCGGAAAAAACGAATGAAGATGGGATGATGTGCGCGCATGCGGAGGGTACACTGACTTTGAATGATTGGTCCGGGATGAATGGCGGTGAGCAGGCGATATGCCGCTGTTACCGATCTGGGCATGATAAAACTTGTGATGTAGAATGAGCCTGGACACTTGACGTCTCGCTGCTAGTCTAGGAAGATTCGCATTAGATTTTAGCGCTGTGACACTAGTATATGAAAAATAGTCATGAAAGATAAATAGGGCTGCGCGGTTTTGGACAGATTCAAGCATCTTAGAAAGATTAGTATGATGAGGGTCCCAAATTGAGCATGCGTATTCAAGTTTGGGCCTTACCACAGATTTGTAGGCAAGAGTTGTTACCGGAGGAGGGGCAAATTTCAGATGTCGCCGGAGAAAGCCTAAGGTGCGGTTAGCCTCGTTAGTTATTTTAGCGATGTGAGAGGACCATGAAAGATCTTGCGTTAAGATAAGCACTAAGTATTTATAACAGTTCACAGATGATATTATTGAATTACCTAAGAGATATGAGGGTGCTACATAAGAATGCCGACGATTGAAACAGATTAATGAGGTTTTATTTACACTTATTGACATTAACCATGTCTTACACCATTTTTCAACTGTTTGTAAGTCACGCTGCAAGACAGGGATATGTGGGCTATTGTTAATGGGTCCGTAAATAACACAGTCGTCCGCAAATAGGCGTATGTTAGAAGATATGTCATTATGAAGGTCATTAATGTAGATTAATAAGAGGAGGGGGCCAAGAAAAGAATCTTGAGGAACCCCACAAAGCACAGGAGACAGAGGGGATGAAAAGTTATTTGCGAAAACGAATTGTTGCCGGCCGGTCAGAAAGCTGCGCAACCAATTATAAATTAGGGGATTGAGATTCAGGACTGAAAGTTCCAAGAAAAGACGGTTGTGGGGTACCTTATCACAAGCTTTCTGTCTAAGCTGTCTAAAAACAATGAGTCTACGGGTACATTAAGGTCTAATAGGGAACTGATGTCACTTATAAAGAGTGCAAGTTGAGTATCGCAAGATAAATTCTTAAGAAATCCGTGCTGACTATGATGAAAAAGGTTGTTAGAAATTAGAAATCTCATGATTTGGGAAAAGATGGCATGCTCCATCAGTTTGGAACAAACGCTGGCAATGGAAATTGGCCGGCAGTCAAGACATGACGTTGAAGCAGCTTTTTTGGCGACTGGAATGATCTTACCTGTCTTCCAGTCCTGCGGCACCACTCCAGACGAGAGTGACTGTTGAAAAATGTGTGATAAGATGACACTAGTGACATCTTTTATATCTTTAAGCACTTTCACGTTAATTTTGTCAATGCCAGCCGATGAAGTTAGCTTCAAAGATTCTATTAGTCTGCAAATGCCATCAGGTTCAAACGTGGTGGCTGGCATGAGAGGATATTGAGGGTTAGGGAAATAAGGAAGATTGCCTTCAGATTCTTTTGTAAAAACTGAACAGAATGTGATGGTGTAACGCCAGCAGCATGGCTACAAGGACATGAGGACAATGAGATGACGACGACTGCATGGTGACGATGGCGTGGCGACGAAGATAGCACGATAACTGAAGAAAGAAGCTGGAATGACGACTATGACACGACGACGATGGCATGACGACAGCGGTGAGACAACGGATGCATGATAACGTCTGTGTGGCGACAATAGCATGACAACTGCGGCGTAATCACGATTCAATGACGATGGCATGATTACGATGGCATAACGGAGGAGGAATAACGTCGATAGATCAACAAAGATGTATGACGATGACGGAATAACGAAAATGTGGTGAGAGTACCGAAGTAATGATGGTGGTGAAGCGGCAGCGAGACGACGATGGCATGATGGAAACAGCCTAACGACGACTGTATGACGATGACTGTATGGCGACGATGACTCACGACGACGGCACGGCGAGAATTGGATCTAGAAATTACAATGACGAAGATGGAACGGTCGTGACGGCATCATGACAATGATATGACAACGAAGGCATAATGGCAACGCATGACGACAATGGCGTGACAACCGTATGAGGACAATGGGATGTTGACGCCTGTTTGATGACAATGGGGCAACGATGGTTGTATTGTGAAACCTGTGTGACTAAGACAGCATGATGATGACGCGATGGCGGCACTACACAAGCGGCGTAATCACGAATGAGTGACGACATTGTGAGTATAATAGAATGACCAGGAAATATTGACGTGAATGGAACCATGAAGGATGTATAGCGACGACGGCTTGACGACATTGGAATGGCATTAGTGAAGTGATGATAATTACGGAACAACCGCCTGACGACGCCTGTTTGACGACCACGGCGCGACGACGACAGCATCACCGGAGCCAGATGACAAAGCTAGAGTTGAAACGACCACGACAGCATAACTCCTACCCACATTCGACGTCCCTTAACAGCCTATATTCTGACATTCACCCGAATCGTTCTTGCGCGGCCTATGGTGAGGCTGTTACTTTTTCTCACATGCTCTGGGATGTATCATGCCGGGTGTATGAATGGATTCGGGACTATTTGACTGAGAGGCGTTTTTTCTTACAGACCGAAGACGGCCCAACTTCAGATCATTACATCTGCCGTGGTGTGCCGCAGGGTGGAGTGTTGAGCCCTATTTTGTGCAACCTCGTCCTGGTAGGATTAGTGGATTACCTACCGCAGACAGTACATGTCTCAATATACGCCGACAACATTTGCATCTGGGCCTCTGCGGTGACTCGCCCTCAGCTAAGAGCCAGGCTTCAGCGGGCGGCAACCATGACGGCGTCTTATCTCCGAGAACAAGGCCTCAGTGTGTCTACTGAAAAGTGCGCATTACTTGCTTTTACGCGGAAACAAATGTCATCGTATCCTGTTACCATCAATGGTCAAGCTGTATTCTATGTTAAGACGCATCGCTTTCTGGGCGTCATCATTGACCGCAACCTCTCGTGGAGCCCTCACTGCATCTATCTGAAGAAGAAGCTAGTCGCCATTGCTCAGGTCTTCAAATTTCTATGCGGGAAAAACTGGGGTACACCAGTCCATTCTATGTTGCAGCTGTACAGGGTTTTGTTTCTCGGACTCCTACGGTACAGCCTACCAGTGTTGTCAAATACATGCAAGACGAACTTTCGCGCCTTGGAGAGCATACAAGGTCAAGCCCAAGGCACGTGTTTAGGGCTGTCTCAGTGCACCTCAACAGCAGCAACAATCGCCATCGCAGGAGACCATACAATCCAGACACATATAGCTGTCGACTCTCTCACAGCGCACATTCGCCATCTGTCAAGGATCCCCGACCATCATTTGGCCTCCCTACCAGCCGAGAGACCTCAAGCGACCTTTTCACGAGTGATTAGCGCTCATCAAGAGTACATACCGGCATCTTTTACACCGGCGGCGAAGCCTTCCTCTCCCCTGTGGTGTCTGCGACAGCCTCAAGTGAATTTTGCTATTCCTGGAATTACAAAAAAGTCCAATAATCTATCGTCGGCTCTGAAGCAACTTACGCTCCTATTACTGCACCAGACGTATCATGACCGCATACATATATATACCGATGGTTCGACCTCACCTACCAGCTCAACTGCCGCATTCGTCGTTCCAGCCAAGAACGTTACAGTTAAATTCAAATTGTCGCACACAACTACTTCTACATCGGCAGAACTTGCAGCTCTCCATGCCGCTATGATGCACATCACCGAAGAGCCAACACAGAAATGGGTCGTATTTTGTGACTGTAAGGCAGCCCTTCACAGCATGAAGTCCGCATTACGCCACAGAACTTACGAGCAAATGACATCTGAAATCAGGGAACTGCACCACCATGCTCTGGAAAGAGGACACCACATTATATTTCAGTGGATTCCTGCTCATTGTGGCATCGTCGGCAACAACCTAGCTGACAAGGCTGCCCGGTGTGCCCACGAAGATACCAAGACGCGTCCAACACCTTTGGCGAGGTCGGACGCTGCCAGAGAACTTCGCCTACTTGCGCGCAAGATGTCCCAAGATCTCTGGATCTCAAGTGGCTTCAATTGCAGATTACGTAAACTGGACCCCACGCTACGGTTACAACTGCCATCTAGCCTTTCCCGCGGCGAAGTAACCTTGTTGTGTCGCTTGTGGCTGGGAGTGGCGTTCACGAACGCATACTCCTACCGTATGGGAATGGCCGAGAGCCCGATGTGCGACTCCTGTGAGTGCGAGGAGACCATCGAGCACCTATTGTGTACCTGCCCTCGCTACGATGTCCAACGCCTCTCTCTGCGGGCAACTTTACGCAGACTGGTCTCGAGACCGTTCACCGAGTCAAAGATACTCGGACCGTGGCCACGCCCGTCACTGGCTCGAAAAGCGATTCGTGCACTAGTGCGGTACTTGAAGTGCACGGGCTTAACCGACCATTTATAGTGTCCTTGTGTATGGTGTCCCTCCCACGCGTACTCAGTACTTACTCTCTCTCTTTCTCCCTCTTTCTATTCCCCTTTCCCCCACCCACAGTGTAGGGTAGCAAACCGGATGCTGTTCTGGTTGACCTCCTTGCCTTTCCTACCCTTGTTTTCTCTCTCTCTGGGAGCGCGGGTCGTTGGGCACGAAGTTCACTAAGGTAAAGTGGGACGCGCTCCTGCGAAGTCCCGTCTTTCAAAACCAAATCCTGGCTGTGTAAGCGCACCCGCGATTGGGCCGGCAGGCTAGACCTATCGATCCCGTCGTGTGATTAGCCGGGTGCTCGTTTTATCGCGCTTTGCTGGACCCAATAAAGGTTTATTCACTCACTCGCTCACTCAGTCATGACCACGAGCGCACACTTGGCGGCCCAAGCTAATAGACAAATTGGCCCACTACATAGATAGATAGATAGATAGATAGATAGATAGATAGATAGATAGATAGATAGATAGATAGATAGATAGATAGATAGATAGATAGATAGATAGATATAGATAGATAGATAGATAGATAGATAGATAGATAGATAGATAGATAGATAGATAGATAGATAGATAGATAGATAGATATAGATAGATATAGATAGATATAGATAGATAGATAGATAGATAGATAGATAGATAGATAGATAGATAGATAGATAGATAGATAGACAGATAGATATAGATATAGATATAGATATAGATAGATAGATAGATAGATAGATAGATAGATAGAGATAGATAGATAGAGATAGATAGATAGATAGATAGATAGATAGATAGATAGATAGATAGATAGATAGATAGATAGATAGATAGATAGATAGATAGATAGATAGATAGATAGATAGATAGATAGATAGATTCAAAACAGCTGAGGTAGGCAACGAATGCTGTTCACATCAATAAATTCTGTGATTTTTACGGAAACGGATTGGGCTACAGAGTGACAGCGATAGCGAAGGTACCCATGTCTATTCACTCAGCAGCGCGGACCCTTCTGATAACGACGACTTCGAACTTGTGCAGAGCCGCAAGGCGAAGAGCAGGAACACCAGTAGACAAACTTCATCCTCCAGTAGTCAAACTGTTGGGCCCACGTGGAGTCCCGACGCCAACACCATCTTGTTTGTGCCTGTGATACCCAACGGTAATATGAAGCGGCTTAATAGGCAATTTGTCTCTATTCAGCTGGAAACCGTGGTGCCCAACGAAGTCACAGACGTTAGAGTTAACACCCGAAAAAATGTACTGGCAGTTGATGTTCTGCGTGCGGGTGCTCTTAGCGCCCTACGCAAGGTAACAGGTCTTGATGGCATGCAGGTGCGCTATCACATCCCGCTGAGCTCTGATGTCATCACCTGTGTCATATACGATGTAGACGTGGTCATCCGCAGCAATGACTTGCCAATTATTGTTAAACGAGGGGTGATCATGACGTCATTGTTGATGTCTTGCGCTTGGGCAACTCACGTTGCGCGAAGATTGTGTTCAATGACAACTATCTGCCGTCGCACATTAAGGTAGGCCACTTTCGTCATCCTGTCCGCCTTTCATTCCGGAGCCTTTGCAGTGCCGCAACCGCACGAAACTAGGACACGTGAGCAGCGTCTCTGAGAATGAAACAGTGCGTCCCCGCTGCGCTCAGCTACATGCCGCGGATAAATGGGCAGCCACTGTCACGAAATGTCCGAACTGCTGCGGATCTCATGAGGCTTCATCAAAGGATTGTCCAAAAATTAAGACAGAAATTGGTATCTTAAAATAAATGGCAAAGCATAATTCCTCTGATTGAGAAGCCGCAGCTAAAATCACGAAGCGATGCTTCCGTCGTCGACGTTCAAGGAAAGCTTCTGTGTCGGTGACGCGTGTGCCACGTCCACTGCCACCTCCTCCACTGGCACCCAGGCCACGCACATCAGAAAGGTCTACAACGGATAAAAACAAGGGCACTGAGATGAATATCGACCCCGAAGCCTCGCCTGCGTTGCCAGAATGGCAACCACCAGCAGAATCACTACACGCCGACGGAAGTAGTCCACCCCGATCATCTCCTACCGGTGAATTGACTGAACAGTATATGAAAGTGGTTATGATGGTGCGATCACAAATGAATGTGATTCCCATGCTACTCAACAAGCTGCAAATACCGACATATCAAAGCGCATTGCAAATACTGGATGCACTAAATCCAGTACTTGCAAGCCTCATATAAGCACCAAGGCTCATCCAATACTTTCTTTTCGCACTGAAGTTAGAAGTGCGACGGTTTTTCAATGGAATGCAAGAGGCTTGAAGCCCCGCGTCTCTTGTTTGCGCCAGTTAGTCTTGTCTTGGCTACACCAGTTTGTCTTGTCCTACACGTCAGAAGAAAGAACAGAGTATCTTTCACTCTTATTGGTAGTTACATCTCCCCATCAAGGCAGTTTGACTATGAAGGACGTATTAAAGTAAACTGATGGCCCCTGGGTAATCACTGGGGACTTCAATGCGCATCACTTGCTTTGGGGGGAGAGAAAGGGGGATATAAGGAAGGCAGGGATGTGAACCAGTCAAGAGTTTGGTTGGCTACCCTACGCTGGGGGAAGGGTGAATGGGAAGAGAGAGAAGGAAGAGAGAGGTCACAGAGGCGTGCACAGACAGTACAAAGCCACTCATGCAAACCAGATGTTCTCAGAAAGCACAAAAGTGCCTTCACTGCCTTCTGAGCCGATGATTTATTCAGAGGATGGTCATCTAGATTCCTCAATGTGTTGGACAAAGATTGACTTTGTGCTTGAAATTGTGTCAATCACCCAAAAATAGTTCTGAAACAGATGACGCTGCTATTAATCAGTGAAACATATGAAGACCGAATACACATTTATACCGATGTTTCGGTCTCATCTACCAGCTCCTGAGGTGCCGCTGTCATTCCGGCTACGAAAACCATAATGAAATGCAAACTGTCGCACATGACAATGTCAACGGCGGCAGAGCTTGTTCCCCTGCGTACTGCTGTCAAGTACAAATACCTCCTGCAAGAGACACCTCAGAAATGGGTCATCTTTTACTACCCTAAGGCACTTCAGAGTCTGCATTTTGCCTCATATCATAGAACTCATGAGCAGCTGGCATATGTCATAAGATCACCGTCAAGCTTCGCTAAATGGCATGAAATTATATTCTAGTGGCCACCTGCACATACCGACATTGCTCGTGATGACCTCGCCGACGAAGCGCCGGTGTGCCCATCTGGAAGCCCGACCAGTTCCAATTCCCTTATCCAGAATCGAAGCTGCAAGAAAGCTTCATATCGGCTAACGCTACGACACACAAATATTGGTCTTCTCTCAACCTCACGAAGTGTCATCAGAACGTTTCCGCTCTGAGGTGACACTATTGTGCCGCCTCTGGCTCGGGGTGACATTTGCGAAGGCCTACTCATTCCGCATTGGAATGGGGGATACACCCATGTGTGTCACTTGTGGAACTACATAGAAAGAATTAAACTCATCCTATGTCTCCATCCCCAGTGCGACGTCAAGCGTGAAACTCTCTGGACAGCATTGAACCAGCTGGACTGTAGACCATTTGCGGAAATGAAGATCCTTGGACCATGGCCGTACGCGTCGACCGCCCCGAAAGCCACGAAAGCATTGTCGAAGTACCTCAAGTCGACAGGTCTTGGCAACAGTGTGTATATAGACTCGGTGCGAACCTTCAAATGTGCGCGAAACTGTGCTCTATCTCTCCTTTCTCTCTTTTCGTCCATATAGCCCTACCCCAGTGTAGGGTAGCAGACAGGACGTGCGTCCGGTTAACCTGCCCTTCCTCTTCGCAACCAGAATACGAATGTTGAAGTGGTGAAGGCAGGGAGAGCGTAATGGCTTTTTCGCCGCAAAAGGTCGGTACTTGAAATAATTCCTCGCGTAAATTCTGCTCCGGGAGAGGAGGTGTTTGAATTTCGTACGTTGCAACTAAACGTGCCATTAATGCCAGTGCTACAGGAAGCACAACAGTGACCGGCCGTCTGCAACTGTTGCTGACATTGTCACGACTTCTGCTGCTTGTTCTTTCAGCCACCGTTTATAGGCGGAATACATTGAGTGCTAAATAAGCAGCTACTTCAGGGATTGCGTACAAACTTTACTTTTCCGCACATAAAAGTAGTCGCGTTCATATACAGCTGAATTTCCAGCTGCGCGTGTTAGAAATACGAAAATCTTCCGGCGCCTGATTTGTGGTTGTTCAGTGCAGCCCATATCAAAAGCATGCTGCCATGCACATACTCACAATGAGCGTACATTATTTTAATTGAATGTCCCCAGATTACTGCACATTCAGAATCAGAATCAGAATCTGTTTAATTCAAGACAAAAATGGGAATAATTACATGATAAGTACATACAGAAGGAGGTCCCGTAGTTAGAAACTGATACGGGACCTCCTGTGCATGATGACTAGAATTTAAGAAAACAATGGCAACATGTTTAATTTACGATATTAAAGGTTTTAGGAGAAAATCAGCTGCTTTTCTGTACAGAAAAGGAGCAGATGAATGTATTAAGGAATAACAGGGCTTTGGATTAGTCAACCAAAGGTGAAACTCCAAAAATAGCTTAAGAAGAAAAAAAAGAAGTAAGAAAATGCGAGAGACATATAGAGAAACAAAGTGAAATTTAAAAATACAACACATAGTACACTCAAATGGGAAAGTCGGAAGAAGTTAAAAGAAAGGGCTTAAGTTCTGAACGAAACCTGTGAGCTTTGAATAATTTTAAAGGGAATGGTAATGTGTTCCACAGAGATAAAGCTGAAAAGTGTAGTGACTGCTTACCATAGTTGGTGCGTGAGAGACATTGAGAGACATTTCCTCAGCTCCGCATTTAAAGCTATCAAACGTGAATATAAGGATTCACACTAGGTTTACATCATTTATACCTATATTTAACAACTCACGCGTAGCTCAAACAGAGCGAACAAACAGGTAAATGCCCCCCTCTATTTCTGCAACCTCCTAACTGTAGATCTAACACCCATGCAGAAGCGCATGGCCTTCCATGCGAGAAAGGTTCTGCACGCCTTATATGTATTTTGGTCAAATGTTTGTTTCGTATTATCATCTTGCAAAGGCAATGTAAGTGACTATTGACTACAAGCTTCGCCAAGGGTCCGTCAACAGAACTACCCCTCCCCCCCCCCCCCTCGACCTAGCACTATCCTCTGAAGAGTCGCCACTTCGTTCCAACACCTTGTGCCCGCATCGCCCGGCAAAGTGCCCGTGGCGACAGTCACATAGCGGCCACCGAGAGACGACAATGTCTCATATTTTATCGCCGCCTATTCCCATCTCCTCCCGTTTTCTTGCTTTGCTTTACCGCGCGACTGGGCTGCTGGTGTCCGACACGACAGTTTTCATTTTGAGTGGCACATTGATAGACGCGACCGAACCGAGTGATAGATAAACACTGCCGGCAGCGGACGTAGCAGGAAAAAAGCAACAAGCGCCGGCTCTTGGCTTTGCTCAATGTCAGGCTCGGCAGAGGCATCCTCGAGACATCCAACCGGAAGCAGCCCTCCGGTCTTCTTTTCGCGCTCTAAACCACTTCTGAGTTTTTTTTCTTATAACCTGGAGTTAGAGCCCTAGTTTGACGTCTCCCGTTGAAGGTAGGAACAAATCTGTTAAGTGTGGTCCCGGTTCAGTATGGCCTAGCGGTTTAAGCCACTAGTCTGCGCTACCAAGTCAACGAATATAAAATTGAAAGAGGGCTTGAATATGAAAGTCGCTTCTGGGTGTATTTTTTTTTTATTGAAGTGAATGTTAGGAGAGGTTGGCGCCTTTATGGTGGCACCGGCTACTCCTTGTCACTTGGCAAACGAAACAAACTTGCGTAAAAAGGAAGAATAGCGACACAAAATATAGCACTCAGTAGAACACCGGATTAGTAAAAAATATACAGTCCAACAGTACATGAGTCACAAAGTTCTGTGCATTAGTTCAGTCCACGTACTCATACATAAAGTCAGGTGTTTTGAACAGCCAAAACACACAACACATGTAATACACTGCAAGCACAGAACAGAGATATAAATATTGCATAAAAGTTGCGATCACCACATAAACCAATTATGAACCACGAACAACGTTTATGTAACTCATTTAGCGTATTCGAATAATCGGATACCTATTATTTCCCCGAAATGTTGGTGTCCTCTAAGAACTTTTTCAGAGCAAGAAGTGCTTTTTTTTTTTGAAGGCCCGCAGTTGGCCATGGGCCAAGTATCTTTTTAAGAGTGAATGGTCTTTTGTCTAATAGTCTAGTCTGCGCTACCATTAAAGAATATAAAATTGAAAGAGGGCTTGAATATGACAGTCCCTTCTGAGTGTTATCATCGCTAGTGGTTACCGATGTTCCTATTGGTCACTTCTGTTGCAACAATATCTACCACAAGGAGCCGAACACAACAGAACAAGAAATTAAAACGCGATGGCCCAAATAATTGCCCGAAAACCTGTCGATAGCCAGGAATCGGTAAAACAAGGCTGACTAGGCGGTGAAAGATTTCGTCTATCATGAGCCATGGTCTCTTTTAACGGACCTCACTCTATTCTCCTCACCATTTCTGCTTCTTCATGCTTGACGTTAAAGTAGCTGCGAAATATCTCCAAGACGACGAAAAAGTGCACACAATGGCATGACATAGAGCAGGCTTCCAAGTGCTCTGATAGAATCATCAGTAAATGAAGATACCTGGTACTTGAAATTACCATGCGCAAAAGTTCAGACGACGCAGAACATGGAACAAATCCTACAGTTAAAAAAAGCAAACAAAGTAGAAAGCTGAATTTCTGTGGCCTCGCCAATGTTCTCGTGGCTTCAGCAAGGTGAATAAAGGTGCGAAAGAACTAACGTGGCGGTAGGAAGGAGGGTTGGGATCCTACAGAATGCTGCTTTTTCTCCTGAGGCTCCTATTTGGCTTGAAGGGTAAATGCTCAAGAAAAAAATATGGAATTCTCGAAGCAAGAGTGTGAGAAAGTAAGAAATCGAATGAATGAATACAGCGCGTGCTATGGGGAAAGTCAATGCCACAGAAGGAACGTCGCCGCAGGACGTGAGTGACCACGAAATGTATTTTTCGTGTTCGGACGCATCAGGATTTGCGTATTTCATTGCTTCACCATATTGCCTGCAGGGACGCCGTAGATATAGGCTCGCTCACTGTTTATTGTGCGCTCGCAGGGGGCTGAACTATTTTCTTTTCATTTGCGAGGGGAGGGGTAGGGGAGGCGAGGGTGCCGCACGCTTCAGCTTCGATAGGTTCATCGATTTTCCTTCGCATTTCTTTTACTTGGACCTTGATACTTTCGGGATAAAATGAGAACTAAGAAACGTTTAACATGCAAACTCTGCAATTCAGTTTAGTTATCCGAGTCAGACGGCGCACTCATAAGAGCCTTGCAAGGGAAACTTGTAGTTCACATTTTATTTTCACTGTGAAGGTGGAAACAAAGTCAGAGTGCACAAGAAGACCCTTCTCTATTTTAAGAGGTTAGGCTGAATGAATTTAAGTCGGCGCTTTCTCATACTCATTTTATACTTTTCAGCTTCACGCGAAGCTTGCTGTTAGTGTTTTCGCAAGACACGGGGCGGAAAGTTATAGTTAAAGGGTAATGTTTCTTTTTTTCTCTCTTTTTCGGTGGTATTGAGAAACAGCTTCTAGTCAAGGTGCATATGAGAATGGCAGAGTACCCCTTACTGTGTGGAGCACCTCTCGGCGGCCGATGGAGAAACTACTACTCGTGACATGTGACAGTGGTCCAAATTCTGGTGAGAACAGCCAGTGCACACCGCTGGTCAATGTTAGCCTGGCTTCACTGGAATAGGTATAAAACTTCACTTGTCTCTTCCAAATTGCCTTGGTGTCATTTAGGGGGACTGAAGCAGTGTCCTAAAAATTTTCTTTTGTTTTGATACAAGATCACCGGCCACGGCTTGCCATTTTGACTGCTTCTAAGAAATCTTCTTTGAGCACGTTAATTTTCAGATCTGCTTTCTTCCCTTCCTCATTTTACCTAGTAGTCGAAGCATAATTTTGCATTCCATTCACCAACCGCCCTCAATTACATTTAAATAAAAAGAAAGAAAATTATGTGTCTAGAAGGTTTCCAGCGTGGAAAAGGTTAAGCCTTCATACTGAGGCAAGTAGTTCGTGCGCACGGAAAGGGCAGGAACTGGTGCCCACTTTAACCGCGAATGCTACCCCGTGTTTGTATTACGTAACACCTTTTTTTTTATTTTCTCGTTATTTTATTTCATGTCTTTCTTGTTTTTCTTGCTTGCCATTTTATTTCTGCGTAGACTCCTGTTCATCGTTGTGAGGTTGATCAGTGAACTTTCTTTCCCTATTTCACATAATCAAACCCACCATAAAAAAAACGTGTTTGGTTAAAAAACAGTGCAGCATGGAAGTCTTCAAACTTCAAGGAATAAGTACGCGTGTTTCGCGAAAAACAACTTTTCAGGGGATTCGCGCGCCTGCGAACAATATGATGTGAGCAAATAAGTGTAACGTGTAATCTCCAGTCCACCGTTTGCTTCTCCAAAAAAGAAAAACTACAAACACTGCGACACAAACTTTGCATAAAGCACAAAAAAAAAACGGCGGGCATTGGGGAGGAAGAAGAATTATCAGGAAGAGACCGAAAGAGAAGGACATGGGCGATGCGCGTTGATGCGCTCTGGTAATTACCGCACGAACTATGTGTGAAATCTGAACCTAAGCGCACGCGGACACGTCGAAATAAATGCAAGGTGTTTCAGTGAACAATTCCCGAATTTTTTTTTAATTATCTGCGGCAGTTAGCACAATTCTAATCCATGAGCTGGTCTGCTCAAAGCGGTGCACATTACGTGAAAAAAAAAGGACATACGTAATTGACTAATTAACAAAAGTTCACTCATTCTGTTTTTAAGTAATTGCCCGATGGAATATATTGCAGCTTGCAAATTCTAGTCAGTGGCACTACAAGGCATATCCACTTGAAAAAAGAAATTTGTGGATAACACCATTTATGAGACATGCGCCGTCTAGCCGTAAAAAATGTATTGTCGTTCCACTTACTTTCTTAACAGAACGTCGTTTGATGCACTGAAGCACAAAAGCAACTGGAACGCCAGTGCATTTCTCGGCAAAGTTCGGTAATTTATATCTCGAAACTGGTGTTATCTTAAGAATTCGTTCCAAATGGATTTGCTTTGCCAACTCCCCGGCTAGAATTTATAAATTACAATATGTGCCATAAGGCATAAGTAATTAGTAAATCTTTGTTCATTATTTTATTACGGATTTCAAATTTCTTTCTGCAAGTAATGTCCGCCTCTTCGAGTAGACCAGTTCATGGACAAGGATTGTGCTATTTGCCACAGGCAATTTTCAAAAAAATTTTGAACATGTTCGATGAAACACCCGGTATGTTCATCCACAGCACGCAGAAGAAGGCACCTTTCCTGCGATACCTATTTGCGGTGTGCAGCCCACGCGAAAGCAGCAGCGTTGTCTCACGTAAACAAAGACGAGTGGGAAGAAAGAAGAATGAAACGAAAGACGAAAAAAATATGAGGAGCAATGCCATCTTAGCTTTTCTTGTCTTTCTGATACTTACATTTCCCGCTTTCATTTCTACGTTCTCTCTACCTCCACATGTTGCCTCACATGCACATCCCACGAAAAGGAAATGTAAACACGCTGCGTCGTTTCTGCAACCGAGGCGTGTTTTTCGTGAGCCCCGAGCGATCAAACTTCTCCACCTTGAAACACAAGAGGCGCCGATAGCGGATACCCCACGTCGAACGTGATATCGGGTGCTAGATGAAACTTGCGGGCATCACCCGCGGCTCCGTGCCGCCAAGTATCCCCCATGTATATTCAGGGTAACGAGGGCCACCGGAACATCGCTCACGCCCAACACTCGAAGAGCCATCGACGCCGAGGGCACCGAACGCGCACAATCCATCATACTCGGGCGAGGTGAGAACGCGTCGAGACGTGCTGTGTAGCCGCTTGACGTGGAGATGACATGTAGCCGACGGACAGCCGCTCCGAAATCGACGCGCAGTGATGGTGACCGCGTGAGCAGCAAGCGCCGAGTAGCACATTGAGAGCTCGTATTGGTCAGTGCATGGAAGACAAATACTTTTATTTCTCTATGGATAATGTCCACTTATGTCTCGGTGTTTGGTGTGCTGCTATTTTAAACGCTGCTGTAATTTTATTATTATTATTGTTGTTTTGTCGTCGTCGTCGTCGTCGTCGTCGTCGTCGTCGTCGTCGTCGTCGTTGTTGTTGTTGTTGTTGTTGTTGTTGTTGTTGTTGTTGTTGTTGTTGTTGTTGTTGTTGTTGTTGTTGTTGTTGTTGTTGTTGTTGTTGTTGTTGTTGTTGTTGTTGTTGTTGTTGTTGTTGTTGTTGTTGTTGTTGTTGTTGTTGTTGTTAAAACGTTTATTGATATAACCAAAAGTTTCCGCTCCCAGCAAGTGTGTCCATCAGGACGTGCTAACTTGATTTAAATAAACGTTGAGACGCTGTCCCGCAAAGTCTCCCACGGCGTCATAAAGTTCAAACACAGTATCGCAGTGTCACGCAAATAGCTTCACAGCGAGTACTAGGGGAACCAAGCTACTAGTAGGCCTTCCTTGGCTGTTTGTTAGTGATAAAGACATCGAAGCCAAAGGCAATGAAGGCAACGAAACCACACGGAAAAGTTTATTTCTTTAATCAAAATGGAAGAAATAAAGCATAGGCTTGTGCGAACTTGCAGAATGACAGGCGTGTTTTCAGCGAAGCAGTTTCTTACGAGAAGTTCCCTTAGAGGGGCCCTGAGCCGCCCCCCGGCCTTGCCAACGCGCACTCACTCCTGGGCGCTCCAGGTTAGACGCCTTGACAGACTTCGCTTCGTATTGAGCTATAGATAGCGCTTCAAGAAGACGCGAGTTGGATGTGGCTACCTTCCGTCGGTCAAGCTGGTGCAGGACAAAGCACAAAGCCGGTCCACACCGCGTAGCGCGGCCAGACGGGAGCATACGAGCGCAAGCGCGCATTCAAGTTCTGTCATGCACAAAGAAAACTCTGCGCATGCGCGCTACAGCAGTTGCGTGCATGGATAGCTGCCGTCTGCTGCGGAAGTCGTGGCGTCTACGTTAACATCCAAAATGAAATTTGACCTGCACGCCACAGTGACGTTCAGTAGGCGGAGCGCTGTGGACACGCCCCGCTACACCGTAGCCTTCTCAGTGCAAGTAATTGAAGGAGGAGCGGAAGCACCGCGCAGGGAACGTTTGATTGCCAATAACCGCGCTTCTGTTGTATTTGTGAAATAGTCTATTTCAACTTCAAATGCGCTTCTCGACTTCGACAAAAAGTGGTTCAGTGTCCTTTTGAAACATTTAATTCCCTGTAATTAAATCGCACGCTTTAAAACTTTCCCGGACACTGACTCATCAGATGGATGTCACATGGTGCAAAATTTATACATGGTGCAAACTATCCCACTCTCATAAAAACAGTGCTGTAACGCCTGTATAGGACCGCAGCTAACACACATTAAACATTGCTTGTGCAGTAGTCGTAAAATTTCCATCATATTCACAGAATTTGGACTTGGAGAGAAGTTCTAGTTCTCCCAAGACAGCGTGCTAAATTCTACCTGGATCGTAAGAATTATTACTCTCTGGAGCGCATGTATATCCCGCAAATTCTGTAATTATACCATGCTTTTTAACTTTGTCTGAATATCACCCCGAATTCGCCCCCTACTTCCCCACAATATAAGCATGGTACCTCATTCAGTTCACCGAGGGCACAGGGAAAACCTACTGCGGTGCCCATTGCAATTGTTCACCTCGCGTATAACCTCTAACATGTGCAACATTCACCCGCCGTGGTTGCTTAGTGCCTATGGTGTAGGGCAAGCACGAAGTCGTGGGATCGCATCCCGGCCACGGCGGCCGCATTTCGATGGGGGCGAAAGGCGGCCCCATCGCTTTACGTGCCAAGCACGTAAAGGACCATTATTTAATTTTTTCCGCCAAATGTGAGCTATGTGGGGTGTACAGTTCTGGCAGGACACTATAGGAAACATGTTGGATAATGTCAGTATGACGCTTTGTAGCGCTCGCCTAAGAAGTGGTTTTGTTAAATCCGTAATTAACTTATGCCCTTCAAACTTTTCCTGCAACTCACCCATGAGGCGCCCCTTATTCCCTCTAAGCGCACTTTCTAAGACACATTCACTTCTTTCGGGACATCGGGAATGCTTCCTATGCAGTGTCTAAAACACGGTTTCAACATTCTGAAACGCATGTTCGAGTAAATTTTTGCAGAGGTCGCAATCAGCCTATCCAGTTTAAGTTTTTATCGTACGTAATCGTACGCAATCTACAACATGCCTCCCATCTCTATACAAGGCACGAGGCTGGATCGTGCCAGAGACATGAGACGAACAGTATATCACACAATCTTTAAAAACTTAGCAATGCCGAATGGAACGGTTACAAATTTCCAGTGTAAGCAATTTCTCCAACCGTTTTAATCGCATCGCATTTTCTGTAGGTCTTGGTCTTGCACTCCGCTTATTTTTATTCATGTTATGGCTATTTCTTCCTTTTTCTTTTTTCGTTTATTCTTTCTTTTACTTATGCGATGCGGGGAAAGAAAGAACCATTGGCTAGAAGACACGACCAAATGTGTATCGGAGTGACTTCCGTGCTTCCAAGAGCTTTTCGAATGTCTGCGTCTGCTATAGAAAATCGAGAACGAATAGAACCAAGCACCCGCATTGACTGCAAAGCTGCAAAGGCGAAGAACGAACCAAGGGCAAAGAATACAGGCGCCAAAAGCAGGAAACCCATAGTCAAGCGGCGTTTTATCGTTCGCAAGTACAGGCTTCCGCTTGGTGCTACAAGAGCTATATACTGAGGAACACTTGATTACTCTTATTTTCTATGGAAATAAGTATGAAAGAAGGACGATGCCGCGATTCGGATGTGACTCGGGTTTCCGGCATTAACTTCGCCGCCACTGCGCAGAACTAGGAGTGAAGGATGAAAGGGCGAAGTTGTGCTTTCTTGGTCCCAGCCTCTCCTCTAACTTGCAGAACTTATGCCACCGGTGGGAGCGTCCTCGTTGCATTCCTGCTTTGCCTTCTTTACCTTGTCTCTTTCTATCTTGTCTTCCTTTCTTCGATCCGCCATGGAGTTTTGTGACAGCACAACAAATTTCCGCAACGGTTCCCCGATACGACTATCGGCCTAAAGGATCCCGAAGTTTCTTCCATGGGAAGTACGGCTGCTCACAAACAGGAATGGTCCCGTCGCGAATACAAAAACAACTTGTCTCGCTGCCACGGCGAAGCTAATCTTGGTGGTGGCAGACCTGATTCGGTGGGTATATGCCTGCGGGAAAAAGTTACGCCCGCTGGGAGTTGCAGAGTGACGATGTGTTCACGTGCAGGAACATATTAACAGAGACGGCGTTGACTACGAGTCGCATTCTTTTCGCACTGTAGTCACAATCATCGCCTAAGGCAAGCACTTGTAGCCTCACAGGTTTTCCAGAATTAGCTCTGCCAGTGCACTTTGTCATCAAATCGGAGCACTTCGCACTATCCTAGAGGCACAACACCGCTTAAGAACTTAAGTAATTGAAGCGCTGCCGTAGGCAAGTACCCTGTTTTTAAGCTAATGAGGCGACACTGCACATAAACGACCGTCCCAATTGGTCTGGCTTACTTTCTGAGGCTAATCTTGGCGCACTTCCTTGGAGAAAGGACGACGTTTCACGTGACGTTACAAGTGACACCTATCACTGAAGAACACATTGAGCCTTGTTAATCAGCATTGACGGCCTAGGCAAGTCTACAGCTGTGCTACACGGTATCCCAAGCGCATAGCTTTTTTTCTTTGTCAATGTATGCGTACGGCAACAGAAAATCTTAAATCAGGTGGTAGAAGCACAGCTAAGGCATCCTGACCTGCTTCGCGAAGCACGTATACTTTTCAACGGCTGATGTCGCGCGGCCTCTGACAGACATATGGCCCAGGCTAGACACCATAACACAAACGAACTGTCTAAAGCTAGCTGGGACGCATGCGCGAACAATTCAGCTTTTTGTCTTAAAGGTATACGGCCCATCCGTAAGGAGAAAGCTCTTCCGCAACCCCATTCCGCGAAGCTTCGCGCTGCCTTCAGAGTACACTGGTTAGAATACGTACAGCGCTGCTCTTCGCAGACGCATACCTTCACGTCATCGAATGGGAAGGTTGGATTGCTACGCAAACAAGCGGGAAAATCTACGTGCCACGACGCACTTCTATGGAAACCTATGCTAGCCCAATGGAGGGGTCACTATTCTAATAAAAAAAGCGTTTAGAAGTGGTTCCAGGCGTTAATTGCGTTATCGATAAATGGTTAGAGCAGGATTACGTAAAGTGCCTTAGAATCGGCCTTCCAAACGCCAAAATCAACAAGAATGATGCGGCAGAGATCCTAACAGTTTTCATGTTGTGGGTAAAAATTGGAGGACGCTTAAGCTTCGCCTTCAAGAGTGGAACGCGACAGCGTTCCCGTCGACCCGCCAAGGGGTATTGGGCTACGGCGCAGCGACAACGCGCCCCACATCGGACGCGGTGAGCGTCAAGCAACGCAGCGTTCGGCGCGACAACGAAATGCGCGCCTCAGCAAGCGACGCACGCCTGAGCCTTCTAAGGTAACACCGCGTTCACTAGAGGCGCTTTTGTACCGCTTTGAAGCATCGAACTCGTGGCTCAGTGGTAACGTCTCCGTCTCACACTCAGGAGACCCTGGTTCGATTCCCACCCAGCCCATCTTGGAAGTTGCTTTTTATTTATGAAGTGCCTGCCGTGATTTATCGCTCACGGCCAACGCCGCGGACGCCGACGCCGACACCGACGCCGACGCCGACGACACCGGCTTTTCTGCGACACGAGCTCCTTAACGCTATCGCGTTAATATCACAACTGCAGACGCAGCTGCGCAAGCTCCAGCGGTAGCGCTGTAATAACCCGGTGGTAGCGCTTCGATAGCACTTCTACTTCACGCAAAGGTCACGTGTTCGTATTCTCCTCGGGCATTATTTTCTTTTTGTTTCTTGGTTAACTGAGAGCAATGACAAAATGGCTAACTGCCTCAAACAAAAACAAAACAGAAAGAAAAAAATAAACAATTGGTATCCAGCGCAGGCAGCCATCGTAGCAATCGAAGAGTTTGCCGCTACGCTAACATAACAGCCGACTTGCGATCGTTTCTGTGCTTGAAACATTAACCGCTGACTGCAAACGGTTCAGTTTCTGCCACATCATATCTGTTGGCTTCGGCGTTCTTGAATATCAATTTTCGTGCGCTTTAGGCACGTTATACTCTAACCGTGTATCTATATCGAACGCAAACAGCCACTGCATGTTTCGTTAGAAAATCGAGCCCTGAGCTGCGTTGGCACTTCCTCCATTCACTGAAGTAGATCGGCAGAAGAGCCTAATTGCGTCATAGTTCTGTTTGCGAGAAGTACATGTTCTCATATTATCACGTTGAGGGGCACCAAACGGAATGAGCTCTTCTTGTTGTGAAAGCGCGCTTCGACGCTATGGGAGCAGACGGGGCCGTTGTCGCTGCAGTGATGGCGAGCACGTCGATCTACGCGCGCTGCTCTCCGACTCAGGCACGCTGCGCCGCAACGCACGCAGAGTGATCGTCGAAGCGAGGTAGGCATGTAATTAGCTCCTCAGATCTAGTGCTTATTACGTTGTTGAGTGGTTGTAGGGTATACTGGTGGGATTAGCCTTGCACTTGCTGCCGGCAATTGCTCCACCGTAGCGACACTTAAAATAAATAAATCACACAAATCAGTCACGGACCTCACAATTACAAATAGTCACTCCTAAGGTCACCATGTGGAGGCCAAATCCGTGTCCCGCAGGTAATTTAAAAGAAGGCGAGAAACCTCCTTCCTGCACAAATGGTTCCCGCGCGGGAAAACAATGTCCTGAAGAGAACTGTGACGAACTCCTGTCTTCTTGAGGGACCCGAATAACACACTCATTTCCGCCTTATACAGAGTACAGCACATGAGGTAATGTTCTATGTCACCGCACACACCACACGCATCTTAACCTGAAATATGCCAAAACCAACGAGCGACGTCGGACATACTTCTATAAAAACGGCCAGATTCGTTTAACGTACTTGCACTGAAAAAAATAATGAAGGGCGACTTCGAACATACCTTCAGCCGCAGCCTTCCTACAAAACGATTTCAACCACAAGCGCAATGAAAAACACGTTGAGCATTTCCTCGCCATCATGACCTCGTTACGTCTTGTACCTTGGCGCCATCGATGTATCAATCAGTGTGCAATAAAAAAAAAGAATGTTCTCGAAACAGTGCCCGCGGTTCAGTACAACGCTTACGCCTGGCGGTCGGTTTTCTAAAGAAGGGAGTGTGAGCTTGCGCGTTCGCGAACGTTTGCCTTTCTCGTGGATATATTTTTTTTTCTTTTCATTTTTCTATTTGCACTGCGTAGCAAACTGCCAACGACCTCAAACTCCCACTAACTTTCCCACACCGCTCGCCACCCGGCGCCAGTGTCGTTTCCAGTAGCCGACACTGCACTGCAAGCAGTGTTTCCGATAGTGGCAGTTTCGTCTGGTTGCCTTGGCAGCCCATCTTCGTTGGCGGCCTCTGCTTGCCACGTTGTATTGATTCAGTAAGCAAAGGCTTCCAGACTCTGCCTTATTTTGCTTTCACTTTTGCCTCCCCTACTGCGCTCATTGGCCCGCTCGCATACAGTGATAAACGGCGTATATAAAGAATAGGCCGAGACTTCAGGCATGACGCATGGCGTTTCGTTTATAGCCCGCTTTGCCAAGCAAACATAAGCAAATAGTCACACATGAAAGCGTGTGTGCACATAGACGGCGCCGCAATAGCGCAGAACGAAACACAAACGATGCGGAAACGAAACATGCCATGAACGTTCAATAGGGAGTCACGTGCCAACCTTACGAACAAGGTTTAGCTCGGGGCGTAAGTTATCAATGAACAACGATATCACTGTTTTGTAAATTGCATTTATTATTACCTCTAAAGCGGTTAAAATTTACGTATTTACAACTTTTTTACATGGCATCCAAGCTAAACAGAAATATGTGAGTTGGACTTTTGCAGAAACCTTGTAAACATTGTCACAAATTCATGTAAAACATAAAATTATATGTCTTGTATGTCCGCTTTTTGGATGCTCTAACGGATACAATTCACAGAACTGCGATATCTCTTTTTCGTATAGAGTTACGGATTTGTAAACATTGTTCTCGTATTTTTTCTCGTACTTCATCAATTATCTGCAGTCTTTATAAAATATCAAGCCCTGCAAGAGTTGGTATCGGGCATGAAATAAACGGAGCTAGCCCATGCCGTCGTCCGACTCATCCACGCTGAGGACGTTGTTGAAGGGAGGGACTTGTTCACATCGAGAACGGGGCATATGGGATTTATTTACAATATCTACATGAAGGGTGGAGAACGTTACATTTCATCAGTCTAGCATGATTGAAAAAGAAAGCACACCGAACAACCGGAAACAGCTGCTTAGAAACCCTCTGTCCTCCCTAGATCCCTAGGTGAGGGGAAACTGCCGTTCAACCTTCGACCAATGGGAGCATCCAAAGTCATCGTAGCCGACCAGCCTTTGAGGGGGAGGGTTCACACACTCACTTCCGCACTTTGGTTTCACTGAACACACCGAGGTGAGAGGGTTCTCATAGTCAGGGGTCTTGGCCCAAGCAGGCGCCTCTTGATCCCAGAGCTGACCCCGCAGTCAGTAGCTGCCGCGTCTGTCCACTGACTGTGACGACTTCTGTGGCCCGTGAGATAGCACCGCAAAACATCCTTTTCCAGGAGTTCTCTTGCTCCAAGCAAACCGTGAAAGCGACAGCGAATCAACCAATAATACTCGGTCCGGCGAATGTGGCTAGACATGCCGGCGCCGTTGGGCAGTTGAGGCGGCGCATTGTTGTCCTTACAAAGTGAGTCTTCGCAGCGAGATTGGAAGGGTTCGGAGGTCGCTTCTCCGAAGATCGCCAGCCCCCGCAGGCTGATTGTAACAGCCCTAAATCAAGTTACGGATTCCAGAAATCATTATAATTGAGCTTTCTCCCTCAGATGCAACAAATTTAATTTTAAATTGGGCCAGGTGTTATCGCAGAGAAGCACTTCTGCGTTCTGCGTATACTTGAATAGGCAGCAATGGAGTTAGGCCTCATCTAAAGCTTCCTCTTAATTGCCAGACGAATTCTTGGTTTACTGCGCTTGTGTTCCAAGCTTTAGATATAGCTTGTGCTGCTCGTCAGAAGCGGGCGTAAACTCAGCTGTCTGAAAATTTATTTGCGCAACCTGACATTTGCGCTTGTGCCTCCCTCTATCTCTGGTCGATCTAGTCAGCGTGGAGGTTCAAGAATTGGAAGCGTCAGTTGAACCTCGCCCATGCTGGCCAACCTTACCTTTAAAGCAGCATTTCCGGCCTGTTACAATGGGCAAATAACTGGGATAATTGCAAAATTCTCTAGTACGCAGGCAATGCAGCACACACTACGCTGGTAATGGATATTTTTCCTTATCGGTTCTTGACGAACCATACTCTCGCAACTTGCAGAAGTCAGTTTGTCCACATCAGAAAGTTTGCGCCCGTTTTCCCTAAAGGTAGGCAAGTGGGGGGCATCCTTTAGTAGTGCCCGCTGCGCTTCGAGAAAGTTTTTGTGAGCCTGGTATACGCGTATCTTCTATATGCACTCTTGTACGCCATGGGTAGAAACGTCCGCAAGGTTTCGGAACCTTTTCAGAGCTAATTTCCTCCAGCTCTTAACTCTCGAGTATTTTTCTGCGTTCTTTTCTATGTGCTTCCATTACGCGACCTAATGCATATGTTCGCTTACTCTGGGAACGCTGATATTACGGCTGCGGAACAGTCACTTCGCTAAACGTGTGCTGACGTGACTAGCTTGATCAGCGGCGTTGGAAGCCGACGGCGCACAAGTCAGGATGTTCTGTCTTGAGTAGCCGACATCGGCTGCGGTATTTAACTTATGCAGTTTTGTATCTAGCGCCCTTTCATTCAATCAGCATTGCAGTTGTCACGAAGACAGCGTCGACAAAAGTGTTGGCCATTCGGTGTCTTTTGGTAACCGGTAATCTGCTGTAATGTGCTTGTCTGGCTGCATATACGTAAGCATAAAATTCGGTTTGGCCGGCGCATAAAACGCCCATTCCGAGAGCGGTGGTATGGTTTAGGATTAGCACAGCCTTTCGCAAAGTGCACCCTTCGGTTCAATGGCATATTTAGTGGCGCCACCTATGCGCGTAAAAGCGCGCCGCTCTAACGGCGAGCGCTGAATGCTGGGAGCTCGAGTCTCACGCACCGGGACAGTTCCTTTCCTCTGAGTCCAGGGCACTCCACGAAATGAAACGCCATCAAACACGTATCCCCGCTCGGAACCATAAAGCAAGTCCACGGGCTTTATAGTGCGCGTCGCTGACCAGACCAAGAAAACAAATTGTTTTGACAAAGGGCAGCTCAATAAATACGGCGACGACGACTGACTGGAAATAAGAGACGTCCTCGCAACATTCATAAATTTTCGCCAAGATAATCAAAGAGAACAAAAAATTCGCGGTAGCAGCAAGCCGTCCCTCGTGACACCGCTGCTGGACAACCGGGGTCGCGAATTTTGTCCGGGCAGTGTGCGTCATTCGCAAGCGAGTTCACGTGACGGGTGGGCGCCCTATCGGACCGCGGAAAGAGTTATGGAGACAGCTTATACTTCATGTGCGCGGAGACCGGACTGGGCTAGGGAGTCGTATAAACGCGGCCAACTGTTTGCAGTCCGCCCAACCGTGACCCGTTCATCCGGGGCACGTGACGGAGCGACTAAACCGAGCAGAACGGCGTTATATACATAGTTTCTCCGCGTCGTGTTGTCCCGCGGGATCTATCTGCGTCAGTACGACGGCGCCATTACAATATTAGCAATGCGAAGACGATCGATTTCCCATTCGCCGTTGATGTACAAGTGGTGCGGCTCTGCAGTGACAATTAATTTGCCCAAACGAAAAAAAAAAGAAGAAATAAAATGTGAGTAGGCACCCTGGAATATCTTAAAGTGTGAAGAGGAGCTTTGAGGAGTTAGGCACGAACGACTCGACTCAATTTTTCGGTACCGTACAAATATATCCGCTGATGCAAAAGTCCAAGGTGTAGGAACCGACTAATTGTCTGTTATTACATGAAAGGCATCTTTAACTCATCACCATCGCTTTGTTTTGGATGTTTAGTGGTCCTGTTTTCGCGTTTTCAGACACAGGTACCACCGGCTTTTCTTTAACAATGTTGTTGCTGCTTAAGTGAAAAAAGAAATGTTGAGAAGGTAGGGCCTCTTTAATGCTGCTTATCCCAAATTTCGAAACACTGCTTTAGAAATGCAAAAAATAACGAGAATAAGAGAAAATTAAGATGAACGAGCGAAAATTGTGCAGCTCCCACGCACTCTGGGAATCGATGTAAGCGAAGCTCTTTGTGCTGTTTACGTTCATTGATGATATTTTCCCGGTGATGTTGACGGCCTATGACAGTCGTGGTGTGATGTAAAATGTTACCTTGCGTGCAACACTTGCGTTTGTCTACGTAGCACACAGAACACTCCCGAGGCTTGCTTGCTCGAGGCGTTGTTGATTGTGCGCCATTGTTCGTAGCCCGCGAGAAAGCACTCTCCTTCCATAACACGGGCGCATCGCATCGTGGCTGAAGTGTTGATTTGCTGGACAGCTGTTTACGTGCTGTCGTCTGGACGCTGCGGTGCTTTAGTGCGGCTTTGCATCTGCACGCCCTGCGTCAAATGTGTGCACGTACAAACTTGCACGGTGTTTATTTTTCACGTATAGGAGAAACGTGACCTATCATACCTTGATTTGCAAATTTTACAGTTAGCCCTCAACTGCTTCTACGTCTAGTAGTAGCGTTTCTTTTATTGAGAAGACGCCAAACGAAGCAAGCATTCTAAAGGCGCCTTTCCCCTGCCCCGCAACCATCCCATGCATGCAAGCTGCCACGAGCGAATAATGGCTAATATTCACCCGTTCCATCAAGGCGTTGGCCTCACACGTTCTCTGTGTCCTCTTTTTACCATACCATCACCCCTCTGTTGGGCTGTTGCACTTGAGTACAAAAGTGGGCGCTGCAGCTTTTGTAACGCATTCGCTGGGGGCTAACGCGCAATTACAGCCGTCCAGAGGGCATTGTTTAGATGACCAGGGACTTCCAGAGGGTATTGTGACAACGACCAAGGAGCTGCAGAGGGCACTGTGGCGACACTCACGAAGTTCTCGCTGGAAAGGGCTCACAGACACCTCTCCCGCGTCCCTACCATGTACGTTGTACACGTTCTCAACGACCACCCGAAGTGGCATGCAAGACAGTGACAGCAGCAGCAGTGGAAAAGTCGAGGGAAGAGGCAAAGAAAGTTTCGCTTTACAAAGCACTACACGCGCACTAATACAAGCCATAAGTATACTGCCACCACGAACATAACGCCGTAAGCATGGTGCGCTTACGCAGCAAAATCAAGGGTGCCTCGATGTCCGCCTTCTCGGCGGATCGACATCCAGGTACATCAAGCGGTGGCGCTTGCATCGCGGCACCCTAGCAAAATTATGACACGAGAGAATCCCACACAACTTTTTATCAAATATTAGGTTGCATCAATACTTCCGCGTAAACTTAATAAGCTGAACGCACTACACATGACAGGCACTCAAACTGCATAAAATTGACACTCGCGGGCAGTCAATGTAATCGCTGCCGAATGAAGTATAAACCCCATGCAAACGATCTTGCACGCGACAGCGACAAGCGATGCGACGGAGATGGCTGTCGCGTTCGCTCGTCGCTTACAAGTTGTACCCATTGCGAGCGATGACTTCGAGCGACGTCTCCCCAGTGTTGCCGGTATGAGGGCAGCAATATAGGAGCCGGAACTAGCGTGACGCGTGCTGTATTAACTTAAGTTGATGTGTTCTGCTGTAAAAAGCAGCACAAAATATTTGTGAAAGCCTTGCAGTAAGTTCTTATCCTTGCACGTATAAAAATTCAATCGTTTGCTCTTTCCGTGCGACAATCGGAAGTACTTGAGTTATGTACATCCAGTTCCGGCTTCGCGCTATTGGCTAGTCGTTCATAGCACTTCTGGGCGACGAGCGACGAATTCTAGATTTGCAGAACCGAGTAATCGCGCGACAAGACCGAGCGATCTGTTCACGCGACGGCCCGATCCGTCGCTCGAAGCTGCCGCTCGTCGCTGTCGCGCACAAAATCGCCGCTCATGGGGTTTAGCCTTAAGAAGTCGCCAAGGACGCTTATGGCACGCCCGTGGTTATCAAGGCACGGCCATAGTCCAAGTACTTAGCCCACTTATAGAGGGCGACCGTCCAGGACGCGCAAGTGGGCACGCAGGCGAACTCGCCTGTCATATCACAGGCATTTTATAAGCATAATTCTGCGATCGTGCGTATTCAATAATGAATGCCTGCTCCTGCACACTTCCTCTTCTTTCTTTTTATCTTATTATAATATGTGGGAAAATGGAAACGTAGGCCTCCTTAGATCCTGTTACCATAAAATCTTAAGTACTGCGGCGAGAATAAAGAAAGCAAAGAAGACAAGAAGAAAATGTCAACACATACGAACGTAAGTCGCAAGCGCACAAACGATGAGCAAAACGAGAACAAGATGAAAGCAGGAGCCAACGTTTCGACATGTGGACTTGTCCATATCAAGGCGACATGTGCTCTCCTTGGAACGGGGTATATAGGTACGGTTCTTCTGAAGGGGAGAGAGGGTAAGGCGGGTGGGCGAGGAAACAATGGCGAGCGCGTTAGCGACGAGGGTGTAGATCAGCCGGCTGACCTGTCACTGTAGGTCCGCCTTCTCGTGGAAGGGGCCTGGACGACCGGGGGCGAGGGAGGGGGGGGGGGTATCATCTGCTCTACTGGAGGTCAGTGAACTATTGGTCTCTCTGAAAGGGAGAATAAAAGTAGCGGCAGCAAAATGTGCTCGTGGAAAAAAAAATTGAATAATGATCTATATAAACAAAAGGACGAAAAGAATGAACGAAATAAAAGCGAATGGGGAGGTCCAAATATTATTGACAACTAAATAACAAAAAATGAGCTAAGCAACCCAATGAAAACTAAGTGCTGTTGCCCATAGTTTTAAACAAGAACAAAGGCGGTTAATCGAGGGGCCCGATTTTTATTAGTCATGACATAAGAAGCCAACAAACACTTACACCAAGGACAACATAAGGGAAATTACTTGTGCTTAGTAAATGAGATAAAGAAAAGATAAATTAATGCAAATGAAAATGGATGAAAAGACAACTTGCCGCTGGTGGGGAACGATCCCACAACCTTGGTATTTCGCGTTCGGTGCTCTACCAATTGAGCTACCACGGCGCCGTTTCCTCAACCACTCTTCGGTATTTATTTTTCCTAGCAGAACCCGGGGAGTGTTAGCCAGCGCCACCACTCACAGACCTTGGCGGCGGACGTGGAACGTCCTTTCTGCCACACGCGTCACGAGAATGGGATCCTTTTGGGTGAAGGTAACTGGTCAATAAACCGACACATGCTACCTGAAGGCATCAATGTTGCCGGATTCGGGTCACTCGATATGTAATAAACGAGAAGAAAGGGGGTTAACCGAGGGGCCCGATTTTTATTAGTCATGACACAGGAAGCCAACGAACATAAGATCGCACAACCTTCGCGAAATGCGAAGGTTGTGGGATCGTTCCCCATCTGCGGCAAGTTGTTTTTTCATTCAGTTTAATTTCCATTAATTTATCGTTTCTTTATTCCATTTATTAAGCAAAAGCAATTTCCCCTATGTTGTTTTTGCTGTCAGTGTTTGTTGGCTTCTTACGCTGCACATACTTTGAAATTTATAATAGCGATTACATTCCAAAGCTCCCTTTGAAACGTTTATGCCTGTTGGTTGCAATGTCTTAAGCTTATTGATGAAGTATGATTCTCTAGGCATTTTCTGTCTCGCGCAGAACGGATATTTGGCTGTAGGGTGTCGAGTTTAAGTTCATCACATAATGACCTGGTTGGTTGAAATGTTCGGCGACGACATTGGGAAGCTTTCTCTCTGTGTCAGCGTGGTATCCGTTTAACCTGATGTTCATTGATTGCCCCGTTTCACCTACATATTGTTTCTTACAGAAGGAATATTTAAGCAAACCAACGATGTCACTATACGGGCAGCAGCGCCGGACGCACGGTCCATTACCCCGGACTGTCACCCATCGCATGGGGGGAAGTTCACACTTTATTTAATATGTGCGTATGGTGTTGGGCTGCTGAGAATGAGGTCGCGGGATTGAATCCCGGCCACGGCGGCCGCATTTTGAGGGGGGCGAAATGCGAAAAAATCCGTGTGCTTAGATTTAAGTGCACGCTGAAGAACCCCAGGTGGTCGAAATTTCCGGAGTTTTCCACTACGATGTGCCTCATATCAGGAAGTGGTTTTGGCACGTAAAACCCCGTAATTTTTAATGTATGCATATATGTACCGACTATACTTTTAAATAAACCTGACCCCAGTAAGCACCACATGACCGGGACATGAAGGCGTTGAAAGAAAAGGAAGCACAGTGTAGAACCGAAAATCAGGTCACGTCTCTCAAAGGAAGTTCATTAGGTTACTGTCCACCAAAATATCTTTCGGCGGCTGCCCTTCCCCGTGTCGTGCTTTCCTGAGAACCCGACTCACGCGAATTTTTTGCCTCTAGAATGCCTCTAGTGCAGCCAATGCTTCTTTGTCGTAGCAGTGCGTGAAAACTGCAGTGCGTCTAACCGTATAGTTCCCAGCTTAACACAAAATTCATCGTTAGCACTGGGTTCTATATGGACATTCATCTTCAAAACAGGCGAATCGATCGCTAAGTATACTATTGGGATTTTCCGTCACCTCCTGCCCCGAAGTTGATAAAATTATCCACCGCCACTGTTCTTCAATCCTGCAGAAGCTTGCTGAGGCAATTCCGGTATACAAATCTGGTAACGCTCAACTTGTGCACAACTACAGGCCCATTTCCTTAACTACCCGTTCATGCAAGTTACTCGAACATATAATTTTTAAACACATCACGGAATTTCTTGAAAGCCACGATATCCTATCTAATTACCAGCATGGTTTCCGTCGCGGATATAGCACTACTACCCAACTAATCGAATTCCCGGACGATATTTGTCAGTCGTTAGATTTAGGCGCACAGATTGACGGCATTTTTGTTGACTTATCCAAAGCTTTCGGCACCGTCCCACACCCAAAACTCCTCTGCAAGCTTATAACTCCATTCTAAATAACCCTTCTCTGGTTGGTTGGATACATAGCTTCCTAACCCAGCGTTGTCAGTCTGTGCACTCTAACGGCTCTATTTCCTCTCCTGTCAGTGTTTCATCCGGAGTCCCACAAGGTCCCGTTTACTCCCGCTTCTTTTCTTATTATATACTAATGACTTGCCGCATTGCGTGTCCATTAATATTGGTATTTACGCTGATGATTGCGTCCTCTATCATAATATTAACACACCAATGGATTATGATTTGCCTAATGACTCCTTTGCAGAATTTTGTAGGTGGTGCAAGGAATGGCAAATGAACATTAATTTCTCCAAAACTGTTTCCATGTCCTTTTCCAGACGCCCATCTCCATCACTTTTTACGTACACTTTCCATGGTCAAGATTTAAAAAGAGTAACCGAATCTAAATACCTTGGTCTTCATTTCTCTTATGACATGTCATGGTCGAAACACATTGATATCATATGTAACAAAGCTTTTAGACGTCTCGGTTACCTCCATCGTTCATTGCGTAAGGCTCCAAAGGACACCAAACTGCTGACGTATAAAACATTTATCCGCCCCATTCTTGATTATGGCTGCATCATGTGGATATATATCCGATATTAAAAAATTTGAATCAGTCCAAAATAAATCAGTGCGCTTTATTTTTCGCAACTGTAGCCGAGATTTTTCCCATTCTTCCCATTACACAGCTACAGGTCTTACAGTTCTTTCATCCCGCCGCCGCTTAGAATGCATGAAATTTTTACACGCGCTGGTTCATTCTGAACGCCTTGTTGCACTAAATAATTACTTGAACTTTAGTCCACCTTCTATCACTAGGAGTTCTGATAATCTCAATCTCATCTCTTTGTTTTGCCGAACGGAGATGTTCAAGCACAGCTTCTTTCCATTGGCCGTTGAACTCGGGAATTCACTACCTGGAAGCATCCGCTCTTGAACTATGCAAGAATTTTTGAAAACCATTGCATTTACTTGATATTCATATTTTTGCGCCTGTATTTTGTTTTCTCGCTTTCTTATTTTTCTTCACTCCCTCACCGCCCACTCCTGCAATAGCCTCACCGAAGCTGCAGTATGTGTAAATAAATAAAGAAATAAATAAATCTGAACTGAGGTGAAGCTGAAGTTACTCGGATGCACAAATGACACTCGGGGTCTTAGGCAGCAGCTCCAATTAAAAAAAAATGGTAGGCGACCCTAATCTTTGACTTAGGTGTCTCTTAGTGGCACTCGCATCTCGGCGTTCGAGCGGACGTCTTTCCCCTGGCACGATATGCGGGCGAGGAGCGAGGGAGGGCGAGGAGGAAGCGCAGAACGCGCAACCTGGCGGAGCGTAGCCCTCTAGCGAGCGGCGTACGAAGCGCACCTTACGCTCCCTCTCCGCTGCTGACGTCAGAGCATGTAACGAGCGCGCACGCGCGCAGGTGTTGCGAGCGAGTGACCGAGCAGGTGAGCGCCAGGTGAGAAGCGAGAGAGGAGGAAGTGACATAACATCCGCTCTGCTAGGTAGATGTTCAGTGTATGCCAGGCAACTGTTTTCCGTTAATTAGCTGGTTGAACATCATGCCACTTTCTTGTGTGTGACGTCATTAGTGACGTGATTACTTCCGCTTTCCACTTCCGGGTTTCCAGGAATTTAGCCAAAATCGCGCTCACGGGGCGGGTCTCTAACATCTACGTTTCTGTGCTTTGGTGTGCTGTAATCAGTGATTTCAAACTAATTCTAATTGTTGCATACATTCAGTAACTCAACTTGTAACTAAACTTATGCTGTTCATATCTATAATGAAACTGATAAATTTTGTCGTATACTATTCCTTTATATTTTTTCTTATTTGTTTCGAACTCCCTTTTGAAGTCTCAGGAGGTGAACCGGAAGTGCTGCGAAAGATACAGGCGTGTCAATCGATGCTTGTGCCACTAAAAAAAGGCGGAGCGAAGGGAGAGTCACAGGAGGAAGTTTTTCTACGAAAGTAGTAGCCACAGGCGCCGAATGGGGTTTAAACATACGGATTTTCAGAAAATCTCTGCGTAAATTTAAGGCAGCCGGAAATCTCATAAAATAATTAAATTGTCGCCCACTCGATAGTAGTAGGGTGCTGCTTACCAAAGGACGACATTTTTTTTTCTTCTTTCAGCTGCCTATTGTGTCAACCTCAATTTTTAATTACGGAGTGTACTAAGAGTCAGAATTCACAGGTATACGGCAGTTGTAAACACGATGCAGCTTCCAGCAAATATGGTTCGAATATCACAGCCATTTTCCGATCATAGGTTATGAAACATCAGAGTACTGTATATCCGTTCTTAAAGCATCAGAGGTGCTTTGAAAACGAATATGATGTACAGTTAAGCTCTAGGGAGCTTAAATCTATACTCGCGGACGCCTTTCTGCGGCAATGAAGGGAAAGCTACAGGCACGTGGCTGCTGCACCTGTGTCACCGCGCCAAGTAGTCCGGCAGCGTTTGACAGTGCTTTTGGTTGCTTGGAACAGACGCTTAATAAACGCAGCTTCGAAGTGCGACGGTTTCGAGTTTCCTCAGACGCGGAAGGGAAATGCCGCAAAATAAGTAAACCTTTACACTCAGTGGTGTGTCCTGTCTCATTTAACTGTTTCTAATAAGGTGTTTATGTTCTCTCTTCTCCAGCCTAAGCTAAAGTGGATTAAAATGCGCGACTTATTCAGAAGCGCTCTCACTTGCGCGCGCATTGCCTCCGTAGCTTTCCCTTCGTTGCCACAGAAAGTTCTCCGCGAGTATAGGACTTGGGGACTGTCGATTTGTGAAAATATTTGTTGGCTTTCCCTACGCAGCGAGTCATGAACACATTATCAATCAAGCGCAGTTTGACTCATTGAATTAGGACGGAATACTGTTCGTAAAGCAACACTCCATCGTTTTCAAAAGAACAGCGGAAAAATGTCGTGCAAGAAAGCACGTGTCATGCCCATGGTCCAAATAGACCTCGAAAGCTGCAGCCGGGCGAGAAATGATGATGATGATGATGATGATGATGATGATGATGATGATGATGATGATGATGATTTAGTGGTATCACCTCTTAAATGTGGCGGTGACAGATATCCACCTAGCCTGTTTGTGTTACTCAGGCATGCTATACATGCTTTTCATTCTAGCATTTTTGTGTGCATAAATTTAATCTTTTTTTCTCTTCCTCAAAACTTCTGAATCTACCTTGTACCGCTACCCATGCCTGTAATGGATCCGGTAGTATCAATCTTTTACCTGTTTATTTTTCCCCAATACCCCAGGCGTCTCTTGCTTATCTCAAATGCTGTCCATTTGATGCTTCCGTCCACGTTAAAAGCAAGCGCTTCTGGAAAGCGTACGTTAGCTACGTGCCTCACTAGGTGAATCCCGTTGCATTCCATTAAGAAGCGCTGATTAGTCTTCAGACTTCTGCTGCAGCATACACATGCTTCAGCTTGTCGTGAATATTTGCTCCGGTATCTTTTTGTCCTCAGGCAACCAGCTCGAACCTCAAATAGCAAGGCACTTCATGTTATCGCACAGATTTTTCTTGTAATATCTTTCTCCCCATTCCTGTAACGCTGCATGGTCTTTTCTTCTATTGTTTGCATCCGATTCGCTGTCTCTGTTTCTCTCACTTTCTTTCTGATCACACCTGGTTGTCTATTTACACTTTCGATTACCCCTTGCTTGCTTGCCAACTTTCTTGACCTCTTCTTCCATTCTGCGTCCACGCTTTTCAGGTACAGCTACTTGTGCGCTCTAGCCGCCCATTAATATTGATCCATATTATTCAGTCTTTCTTCAAAACTAACTTTGCTCAGCGCTTCTCTGAGTTCAAATGAGACCCAACCCATGTCGCCCAGCACAGCCTCTTTGGTTTTGGCGCGGGCTCCCTAAGCCAAGCAGCCTACCAATCTTTGGTTAACTTCCAGCCCTGACACGATATCCGATTTTAAGCTCAAAATAGCATTTGCGAACATTAGCGCTCGCGCCATTACTCCTTTACAGATTCCACGTACGAACTCATATTTATTATGGCGGCACAGTACTCTACGTTTAATTATTGCAGCATTCCGCTTCCCCTTTATTTTCAGGTTCGCTGGTGGGTGCTTGAGTAAGACTTACCTTCGTTTATGTATGCGCCGAGTTATTTATGTTCATTGACTATGAGTATGACTTGCTGTTGAATTGACACGGTGTAATTGCTCGTCTCTTCATTAAAGATTAGAATTCCCGCTTTCACTGAGCTAAACTTAAGGCCTGGATTTGTCGCTCCGTTGCCACACGTTATTCGCAAGTATCTGTAAATCTGTAAGTTGTCCACCAGTAGCACAATGTCTTCCGCACACATCATTCCGGGGACCTTCTTCTGCTGCACCATTTGTCCATTACTCATGCATGATAAATCAAACCCTAATTCACTGTTTTCCAGTCGTCTCTCTATGCCCTTAACATGAAGCGTGAACAATAATGGAGACAAAGGTCATCCTTGCTTCAGTCGTTGGTGAATTTCCACCACTTTATTACATTTTGGACCTTCCCATGCAATTCCGCCCCACTGTCAGCGCCCCCAGACGGAGCATCCCCTGTCAAAGTCTTCCTGGTTGGAAATGCCTACGAGGGAAGGGAAAAAATAAAGAACTGCCGAGATCCAATGCCATGTAGGAATTGTGGGAATGTCTACCAGGCTAATAAACAAGACATACATATATATATATGGCAGGGATGTTAACCAGAATCCTGTTGGCTGCCCTGCGCTGAGGGAAGGGAGTAGGGGAATAGAAAGAAGGGAGAGAAAGAGAGAGATGGGGGTATAAAGAGATAATCAGGAACATCGCTACAGAGTCAAATGCGCTCGCACAAGCCAGACGTTCTCAGAAAGCACAGAAGTGTCTTTATTGCCTTCTGAGCCGATCCCTGCACAAACAAAGTTAGTGTCCACGCAAACCGAATGCTTCTTAGGATCATTTCTTTTCTTTAATTCACGATAAAAGAGCACAGGTGTTAGCTGCACTGTCCGCTAGTTACCACGAAAGTATTCTTCTTTTCACAAGGAAAACGCTGGATCTTTACTTCCATATACCCTCCAACTTTATGCCCTGGTGCTCGCGTTATTCTTTGCCTAAGCCTTCATGAGGTTATAGAGACCCCATATACGGCTTCCGTAAGGCTCCATGCGGGAACCATATACAGCAACACTATAGCAGCGTCATACCATCAGTGCCACTATGCGCTCTGGAACAAAAGCCAAATTCCGCAAGGCTGCGACCGGCGCCTCTACACGTCCATCTTGCTTCGCGCTTCTCTATACTCTGGGAACGCGAGATGGCCAGGAGAGTATCGCGTCACCAACGAGGGATATCGGGCGTAAGCCGATGAAGACCTTAAGGCACACTCGGAACCCTCTTTCCACATCCAGATCGCAGGGTTCTCTTGGACAGTGTCGAGGAGAAGGAGAAAAGTAAATGCACAAAAAAGCATGCGTACGGCAAGATGGCTATGTTACTTTCAGGCAACATCCACACAAACACCATCCCTGCCTTGAAACGAGTTTGTAGTTGCTTACTTGCCCGCCGTCACTGAGGACGGGGATCAAAGGCAAAGAACGCGATACAAAAAACAGGGAAATAGAGAACTGCTGCTTGCATTGTGCTAACTTCTCACGCGTGCCGACACGCATCGTTGTGACAGCAGAGCATCTGAGCTGACGCTAGAGGAGGCATCCCGTGGTAAGATGAAATTTCCGATTGAGGTCGGCGTTCGCACACGTGTGAAGTAGACCAACTGTGGTGGCGCATCCTGTGCTACTGCTGAGTTGGATGCGAGCAGGATACGGGCATATTTCGTAACAGAGACGAGACGTATCTATAAGCATTGCAATACGACATGAAAGAGAGAGGGCAGCGAAAGTAACGGGCAAAGAGTCATCTCGAACTCTCCCCAAGCGTCTAGCCGCCGAACGAGAAGAGGCCTGCGAAACCATGAAGGCAACAAGCGGATTAGCGAAGCACCCATTTCAGAAGCACGCCACGCCTTTAGCTGTCGCGTCATTGTGGTGGGAACGCAGGGCAGAATGAGCGTTAGACCCTTTGCCCGCGATGGATTCAGTGCTTCGAACTGTTCCGCTAGTTCCATCCGCCAGGTCGATCAAGTTTCACGCTTCGATTCCGCAACTGTACTGTCGCGGCGTTTCTTTTCCTATACGGAGTGCGACACAGAGTGCGATGGGGTTCCCCAATGGTGACATTCTAGAGTCGCTTAAAAAGATAGAGTGCACAAATGAAAGAAGAAAAAAAGAAACTTCTCGCCATATCGGGAAAAGAAGTGGTAATGGCAGCAGCGGTGTTTGTGAGACACAATAATGGCGCTATCGCCACAGCGACGATCCTAACCATGCACTCTCACACGATTTCAAACCTCTTCATCTTGTGGGTAAAAAAAAAATAAGAGGACGTTGACCTAGGGGATAGCTTGGGACGGAGAATTCGAATGGTTTATGCTTCTTTTGTAGATCTCGTAGTGGACTTCTTTTGTTTTGTTCATGCAGCTGATCCTTCTTTCTCGTAAGCACGGAGCTTCGGAGACTTGGGGTGTTGAGTTGAATTCACCATTGAAAAAGATCACAGCGCAGAAGTGTTGGAACTGCTTTATAGCCGGCTTGGAAAGGGAGGCGAGACAGGAGGGGGGCGAAGCTGCTACCGCCACCAGTCTGCTTGGAAAAAGTTTTTGTAGAGGTAGTAACTCCAAAATTTGGGAAAGGAAAGGAGCAATATATATATTTTTTTCACTCTTCTTTTTCGTAGTTCATGCCAGGATAAAAAGAGTATGCATAAAAGACCAACAGAAAACAAGTGCGCATGGAGAGGACCATTTTTTATTATTTCCTCCCCAACTAGTTGATATTTGGGCTGTTTTCCTTGGCTCTCAACCTCTGTACACGAGTGCAAAACATATCTAACGTTTACATATGCTGAATGGGCAGCCGCTTGCATGTCTGAGCACCCAATTATATATATATATTTTTTTCTTCTCTTGCTTTCTCAGTTTTCTTCTTCATAGACACATTTCTATGGCGTTCTGTTATTTTACTTCCTTTCATTTAATTTTTTCATCTGTTCTTTATCTTTTTCTGTTTTCTCATGGCTCCTATATTCAAATATCTGGCACTCCTGCGTATAAACCTCACGCGCTTTGCAGTGAATAATAGGCAAACAGAATGAGTGTCCGCTGAAACATGGCTTACGTTACTTTTCAGCTTCTTTCAGATGGAAACCGTCCCATACAGCTGATGAAATTTCGCCTGTTTTTTTCCTCAACTTTCTATCTCCTTTTTCTCGGCATTCACCTTTCGGAAACTCACTTGCAATAAGTTGTTGCTTACGTGAATGCTATGTCAATGTCTTTTGCTGAAATGTTAAAAGTCTACACAGGAGCCACTACTTCAACAGAAATTAACACCAAGTAGGCTTAACGTTGCCGTATATTAAATGCGAAGCATTTCTTCGCCTAAGTCGGAGCCATAGCCAAGGTTAAGCGCGAGGCCGTCCAAGGTCGCAGAGATTGTCGCCAATGCTCAGGCACCCTTATGCGCCCGCTCGCCGGCCGGTATTGGTTCGCCCCATCCTTGCTCCACGCGCGTGCGCACGCTTTACCATGCTCCCGCTCGCACAAGGGCATGGCGCCTCCTTTCCTTGATCCACTCACCGGTATGGGTGTGCGCGCCACAAATAGACGTAGCTCGGTTGCGCCACCAGCGCTATGTGGCGCGCACGCCTCTACTTGCAGGTGTAACAACGGGCGCTCCAAAATATCAAGCGGAAGAGGAGCAGACGATTGGCAAAGGGTCTGCACAGACTGCAGACGTATGCGACCCGTATCGAAGGGGCGAGGCAAGAGGCGAAGCAACGGGCCGACGAGATACGCGCGACTGTTGAGCACGACCAACAAGAGAAGCGACGCGCGCGGCCGAACAACAGCGGCATCCCAGCGAACGACCGCTGGACAGGCCGCCAAGACCGAACGGCTCTGATTTGAGGTCCACCACTGGGCGGGGGCGCGTACTTTCAAAAGCGCCTTGCCGAAGACGTGCCGTGAAGTGTCTACGGCTGCCTCTGGTTCCGATCGTACTTCGTCAGGGTGTCGCGGTCCGCGCATGTGGCAGTCCTCCAGCTAGCAGTTCTCCGGGAGGACGTGAGTTCGTTCGGGCATGCGAGAAATGCCTCGCATTGGCTCAGATAATAATCGAGAGGGATTTGTGGCGTATTGTTTTAACAGCTTAGTCACAGATACGGGACTGAATTCGCAAAAGTACGTTTTTTTCAATTTCTTTGTTGATAACACTCTTCTCAGTAGTGGACAGCGTTTGCTAATACTGAAGAAATGCATGTTTACGAGCGTCCACAAGAAACTTACACATGTTGAAGACACAAAGTATAAATGCTAGACTTCCAACTAAACGGCTTATAACTGAAAAGAGCAGCAGCCTTTAAGAGGAAACATTAGCTTGGGCCCAACACCGATGCAACCTATTCAAATACATGTAAAGCGCAAAAACGCTTTTCTAAAATAACCACTGGGCCTATTTTAATGAATTTTTTTGTTTTCAAGAGAGAAAGTTAAATTCTAGCGACTGCTGCTAGCAAAATTTCGATTTAGGGCTTTACTTTTGTTACGAGACGTCTCTAAAATCCGGAGGTTCAAAAGAATAGAAGCACCAAGTTTACAAATAACTCTTTATTAAGAACAGATATCGCGGTTCTGTAAATGGCATCTATTAGATCATTCAGAGCGGACAAATTGGATATGCCAATTTATATTTTACATGAATTCGTTACGTTGTGTACAAGGGTTCTGCAAAAGTTGTATTTCCATATTACTGTACTTTTTTTAGATTCACGTGTAACATATCAATTTTGTGCGCTTTAGGTGTACTATTAGATGCAATTCACAGCATTTTATGTCATTTTTCATTGCTGAGTTACAGAGTTGTAAACTTGATAGTTCCGTTTTTTGAAGATTTGCGATTTTTGCAATTTTTTTATAAAGAATTGATGACCTAGCTAAATCAAAAATTCGAAACCAACAGTCACTATATCTTAAACTTTTCTTTTAAATGCAACAAACCTTGTCAACTCTGGTGCAGTGGTTGCCGAGAAAAATGAATTGTCCTTTTACATGTATTTAGATAGGGCCACCTGAGCTAAAGCTTCTTTTTAGGTACGTCATACACCTGAAACGAAAACGACACAACGGACGCGACTATGCATAGGCACCAGAGATGGCTCATAGATATTGAGGCCATACTTACATATTTATCTGCTTCTTGGTAGATACTGTTTATGGGGGTGGACACCACTACTATGTTAGTATCAATTATTGCCGGGCGTTTGTACTTGTGAACTGTTTTAGCGTACTAACGTCTTCATGAATACAGCCTTGGTCCACGTATTGAAAAAAAAAACATTACCACAATAGAACAGTTCCCTAAGCTCAGGCGCCAGCGAATCGTAATGTTAGACATTATATTAGCGAAGGCAGCGGGGCAATGGGAAACAGTTCTTACAAACAAAAGTCTTGAGAATTCCAACTTTAATTCCACCCTGTGAATTTTGTCACCGAGAGTTGTTCAAAAGAATGGTTCATGTGCAAAATTTACACAGAGAGAGCAAATGGGGCCACAGCAACAAAGATGGCGGACAGGGACACACCCCGTCATCTTTCTCTTCCGCTTCAATGGAAGAGCTTTCTCTTCCTTCACAGAATAAGTGGCCTATAACATTATATTTTGTTTCGTTATAAAGCCGTTGCAGTGTCTGTAGCACACTTTAAAACAATTACAGTATGCTCCGTATATATCCAACCACACCTGACAGTAACACTCCATGACTTAGAAGACCTTTTAAAACAATTACCAGAGCCATATCTGTTAGTCGGCGATTTTAATGCTCACTCCAGTTTGTGGGGAAGCGAACAAACGGACACTAGAGGCCGTATTTTAGAAGATTTTATTCTCTGTAATAATATATGCCTGCTCAACAGGGGCAAACACACATACTGCTCTCCAAGCTCAGGAAAATGGAGCTCCATAGATTTGTCTCTGACGTCTCCATCTGTTTTTAACGCTTTTAAATGGGATGTCTTAGACAACCCGTATGGTAGCGATCATTTACCTGTTCTTATCAACCTAACATCATCTCCGCAAATCATTCCTACAAAACCACAACGTTGGAAGCTCCATTTGGCCGAGTGGGCGCTGTTTCAAGAAAATGCCAGCTTAGAAAAAATAGATCTACATAATTTAGGTATAGATGAACTTAATGAAATTGTCACACACTATATTATTTCTGCCGCGCTCCTGGCCATACCTCAATCCTCCGGAGTGGTGAAACAAAACCACAAAACCTGGTATACAAAAGAATGTAGATTAGCGAAAAAGAAACAGAACAAAGCATGGGCAAACTTTCGAAGGTACCCCACGCAGAAAAATCTCATAGTCTTTAAAAAGGCAAGAGCACAAGCCCGATATATCCGTCGTAGAACCGAAAAGACTTCGTGGCAAAATTACGTGACTTCCATAAATAGCTCAACCACATCAAAAGAAATGTGGGAGAAGGTACGAAAGCTAGATGGTAAATACTCCCCTTTCACACTTCCCTTTCTAACAGCCCCTGGTAAACAGACAAAACATCGAAGAACAGGCAGACATTTTAGGTGAATATTTTTCAGCAGTTACCAGCTCATCAAACTACACAGAATCATTTCTTACGTACAAAAACACAGCCGAGAAACAAAGACTCCCTACAAGTGGATATACAAATGAACCATATAATAAATTATTCACAGTTCATGAAATCAACACAGTCTTGTCCGCTGGTAAACAGACTGCACCCGGCCCTGACAGAATACACTATGAAATGCTGTCCCACCTCTCTGAACCTGCCATAGAAGCACTCTTAAGTTTTTTTAATAAGGTGTGGGTATCGGGTAAACTACCCGAAGCCTGGAAGAAGGCCATCATCGTTCCATTTTTAAAGCCCGAAAAACCACCAACCTCTCCCAGTAGTTACAGGCCCATAGCGCTCACCAGCTGCCTCGCAAAATCCTTTGAGAGTATCGTGAATATGAGATTAACCTTCATGCTAGAAGTCCGTGAGCTTCTCGATGTCCATCAGTGCGGTTTCAAAAAGGCATGCTCCACAACAGACCACCTGGTTCGTCTTGAAAATACTGTCCGTGAAGCCTTTATACACAAACAACAATGTCTCGCTGTCTTTTTCGATTTAGAGAAAGCTTATGACACAACCTGGAGGTACGGAATTCTTCACGATTTGGCTGAACTTGGCATTCGTGGCAGGATGCTGAACTGCCTAAAAGACTTCCTGTCAAACCGTTCATTCCATGTACGCCTCGGTTCAACCCTGTCGAGAATTTTCATTCAAGAAAATGGAGTGCCCCAAGGGAGTGTTTTAAGCACGACCCTTTTTGTTGTTAAAATGAATTCGATCAGTAAAATAATCCCAAGGTCAATTATGTATTCAATCTATGTCGACGATCTTCAAATAGCTTGCACATCCTCAAACATAACAACATGCGAAAGACAACTGCAGTTAACAATAAATAAACTTTCAACGTGGGCTGACCGAAATGGTTTCCGGTTCTCCCCACAGAAAACAGTGGCCATCCTTTTTTCACTCAAACGTGGCCTACAGACAGATCCTAGACTATACCTGAACGAAGCGGAATTGCCGGTAAAAAGTGAACACAAATTTCTGGGCATAACTTTCGACAGAAAACTGACCTTCTTGCCGCACATAAAGAACCTGAAGAAGAAAACGTCCCAATCATTAAACATATTAAAGGTGCTTTCACATAAACGCTGGGGGGCTGATAGGACCTGCCTTTTACACATCTACCGCAGTATAGTTCGCTCTTGCCTCGATTACGGGTGCATAGTATACAACTCAGCTCGACTGTCCTACCTGAAGCAATTAGATCCATTTCATAACTCAGGTCTGCGCCTTGCAAGTGGGGCATACAGGACATCACCCATAAACAGCCTACATGTCGAATGTAATGAACCAGCCCTTGCAGATAGAAGAGCCATGCTCACATGTGCATATGTCCTAAAAACCCGTTCACTACCAAAACATCTCTGCTACTCCATAGTTACGAAGTGCCCGTCTAAGCAGCTTTTTAACAACAAACCGAGTGCGACGAGACCCCTTATTCTCAGATTTGAAGAAATTTGCCAGGAATTAGGTATTCTAGACACACTGCCCGATGTTGCCCAGAGACCCGAACCACTACCACCTTGGCACACCTTTCCCAGTGTAGGTGACTACACACTGACACAATTTCATAAAAAGCAAACTCCACGTGAACATCTAATACAAGAATTTTTGGCGCTAGACAAAAAGTACAAAGAACACACAGCATTTTATACTGACGGTTCTAAAACATCACTTTACGTCGGAAGTGCTGTAGTGCAAGATAAATGGGAAAAGGTAGTCAGGTTGCCTCAGTGCGCGTCAATTTTCACAGCCGAATGTCATGCCATTTCGGTGGCTGTATCAAAAATAGTCGAGATGAACATTCAAAACAGCATTATCTACACGGACTCGCTTAGTGCAATCACAGCACCGAAAGCCAGAAACGCAAGGGAACCTTTAATAGGAAATGTAATCCATAACTTAATAACCGCTCAAACACAAGGACATGAAATTAAGCTTTGTTGGATACCAAGCCATCAAGGAATTAGAGGCAACGAGAGAGCTGACGCGTGCGCCGCTCAAGCCTGCCGTAAGGATATCAGTACTGTAAATATACCCTATGCAGACTGCATGAAGTTAGTAAAAAACAAGCTTAAAGAAAAATGGCAGCGTACATGGAATAACGAAGAAAATAACAAACTACATTTAGTAAAACCTATTCTAGGAGAATGGAGATCATGCAGGCATCAGGAACGTTTTATAGAAGTAATTTTATGCCGCCTGCGCATCGGACACACACACCTAACACATAACTTTCTACTGACGAAACAAGACAAACCCTTATGTGAGAAATGTGGAGATGAACTCACTGTAAATCACATTTTATTCTCGTACACACAAATCGAATGGCTAAGGAAAAAACATTTTACTGTATTTTACAATGAACGCATTCCCTTCCATCCCAGTCTGCTTTTAGGAGATAACCCACTAGTAGAAACTTCATCTGTTTTTAGTTTTTTGAAAGACGCAGCGATCCTAAACGAAATATAACGTATCACAGAACTACAAATTTTAAAAATTATTACCCGGTTTTTTCACGCATCTTATGATGCACCTCACCCGTTTTCTCAGTTCTGAGAAGAAGGCTGAGGTCTTAATTTGGTTTGTTGGGCTCCTCAGAGGCCTTGTCCGGACAAGGACCTCGCTGAGGATACCCAATTTTTGAAATAAGTTATACCATGTGTTTGGCGCATGATAGCCTAAGTCGCTTATGCGCCATAAAACCCAATACAATACAATACAATTGTTTCGTTATAGAAGTTGAGGCCATCTCGCTTAATGTTTACAATGCTATGTAAGACAGGCGGACACAAATAACTGACGTTGTTTTACACGGAAAATCCTCACACACTCCTTGAGGAGTGCCTTATTGTAGGTTGCCGGACTTTCGTTACCACTTGGTGTTCTTCTTTGACGTGCACCATATATCAGGATATGTATGTGACATGTCTTTTGCCACGATTCCAACGCTGTCGCTACGGCCATGAGCCCTACGCGCTAAATTTCAGCCCAAAATTTTCCGGTTAGCCTCACTTCCTTTCATATCAAAATTTCACTCGCGTTCTAGTGCGCAGCAACAAGAAATTTCAAGCCATCACGGTGGGTATGTAGAGTGATATATATTTCAGAATGGTCTTAAAGCAATAACTTCATGTCCTATGAGAAGCAGAACCACGTAACGAAAGCCACGTTAGAAAAGCAACTCAGCAACACTGACACGGCTCGCAAGAAAGCACGTAAAGACCTCCACAGTGCAGCCAGACCGGAATCCATGGCCCGGGGCGAAAACAACGATATCGAACAAGATGGCGAGTAATACCAACAAGAGATTACCACAACTCCCAATGAAGCTGTGGCAATGAAACTGTCGCTCTATCCGAACCAAAAGAACAAACCTCCAGGAACTGACCAAACTGGAATAACCAGATATCATCGCTATCCAAGAAACTTATCACACCAATCTGCGCATACAGGGATATGATACACACACTAGATCTCAGAGAACAGCCATCCTGACGAAGAAAAATCTCCCCACGCAAGATCACACAATCCAGGGAACAACCGTGGAACACACCCTAGTGGAAATGCTACCTGAGAAGAAGACATGTGCACACCGAAGTGTTTACGTCCTATACTTATATAGTCCACCCAGGGATCCGTTATCCCACTTTGTAAACTTCATCACGCAAGCCAGATGACTGTCTAAAGGCTGTAAACTCGTAATAATGGGGAATTTTAATGCCCCCCACACAGCATGTGGTTACGAGCACACGACCAAGAAAGGAGCGCCAGTTCACCGATTCGGCGCAACAGAATCACCTCAACCTCTGGAATGATCCTGAACTAACGACTCGTATAGGCAACAATGTGTCCAGGGATACAAATCCCGACCTCCCCTTTACAATAGGAATATCCAAGGCCGAATGAAGCCGACTGGAAGAAAATCTCGGCAGTGACCACACTACATCATTCAGCTTGAAATCCTGCACCATAAGAAGCCGAGCAGAACCGGAACGGGAAGGCTGACGGACTGGAAGGCCTTCCGAAAACATTACATACAAGAAAACATCAAAAATATTGAAGAGTGGCTCGCCGAAGTGGTCAAGACGGCGGAGAAGCACACTAAAGTCATCCAACTCACAATCGACACGCCGGCCGTAGACTCTCACCTCCTACATCTTTGCGATGCCAGAAGAGGACTACTGAGGCGGTGGAAAAAGATGAAACTCAATCGCAAACTGCAGAAATGGATCGCTCACATAACAAAGCAAGAAGAAGAATACTGGGATCAACTCAGTAGCCAGAACTGGCATAAGCTGTGCGACCAACTTCCAGGCACACTCAACACGAAGGCCTGGCATGTACTGCAAGCCCTTCTAGCTACTACCGAAACCAACACCCAACAAAGTCATGACCTCAAGAAAATCATTCACTCCTACCCAGGAACTGAGAAACAAATTTTGGAAGAAATCAAGCGTAAGCTTGTCGGAGACAATGCCCACAAGGTTACCGATCCCCTACCGTATAAAGGCGAACCAAACTTCAACCTCGACAGCCCTTTCACGCTTCCTGAACTCCACGCCGCCCATGCCAAATCGACCCATAACATATCGCCAGGAAATAGCAACGTGACCAACAAGATCCTACGAAACCTCCCAGACAAGGCTCTAAATGGACTCCTCAACTACATGAATAACTGCTGGGGGAAAGGTGAGCTCCCGGCAGGATGGAAGCACACAAAAGTCATTATGATCCCAAAACACAAGCCACTACAAATCAGCAACCTACGGCCCATCTCCCTTGCTTCCTGCACTGGAAAGCTCCTCGAACACATGGTTCACGATCGCCTCACCACATACCTCGAAGACTCAGGACTCATGCCTGACACAATGTTTGGCTTCCGACAGCTCCTCTCAGCACAAGATATACTACTACAGCTCAAGGAAGACCTCTTGGACTACCTAGAACGCCACAAAAAGTCTACATTTTAGCAATAGATGTAAAAGAAGCCTTCGATAATGTGAAGCACGAAGCAATCCTCCAGAATCTCCAAGATAGAAACTGCGGAATCCGGACCTACCAATACGTACACGACTTTCTCAAAGATCGCACGGCTACGGTGGGTATCGGCAACATCCGAAGCGACAAGTTCGAAATGCCTAACAAAGGAACTCCACAAGGGTCAGTCTTTTCACCTTTGCTGTTCAATCTCGCCATGATTAAGCTCCCGCAACAACTCGATGGCATCGAAAGTTTAAGCCACGCAATATACACCGGCAATATAACGTTATGGACAAAAGCGTCCACAACCGACCAACAGCAAACTACCCTCCAAGAGGCAATCGATCAGATAGAACAGTACCTCTCAAGAAGTGGTCTCCAGTGCGCCCCTGAAAAATCAAAGCTACTTATACTCAAGGCAAGGACCCGGCGAAGACCACCAGCCTACATCGCCCCAGATCCCAACGTCAGACTCAATGGAACCGATATCCCTCAAGTTGGCTCCCTCCGCGTCTTTGGCCTCACAATACATAACGACGGTTCAGGCGCAGCTACACTTCCGAAGCTTCAGAAGATCCTAACACAAGTAACTCATCTCATTCGGCGCATAACAACCCAAAGAAGAGCAAGAAACTGTCCAATTAGTCTAAGCACCCCTTATAAACTGGATCACATATGGCACCCCGTATCTACTCCTCAAGAAAGCTGAAATTGAAAAACTCAACATAGCAATCAAAAAAGCAATCAAGAGCGCACTAGGACTCCCCAGTATGACCTCAACCGCGACACTCTTCAAACTTGGCCTCCATAACACCTGGGAACAAATTACTGAAGCGCACAGAAGGAAACAGCCAGCTGGAACGCCTTAAGCTGACCCAAACAAACAGAGCACTACTTCGCAAACTCGCATACAGCGAAAACTTCATAGCAGACTCAGACACGAAAGCCCGATTGCCCCCACTTCTTCGTGACTCTATCTCAGTCGCTCCAATACCTCGCAACATGCATGCAACATACCACAATGACAGAAGACAAGCAAGCGTTAGAGCGCTCAGCAAGAAATACTCAAAGAACCCCCCACGATATATACAGATGCAGCAGAATACCTAGGTAGAAGAGCATACGCAACTACCGTGACCAACAACCAAGGCAATTAGCTAATCGCTGCCACCATATCGGCCAGAAATTCAGAAACGGCGGAGGAAGTGACCATCTTCCTCTTCATCGCCACATGCAAAGACGCAGCAATCACCTTGAGCGACTCGCAAATGGCATGTAGATACTTACGAAAAGGCCGAATTTCTGCCGCAGCAGTGAAGATTCTAAATGAAATAACAAGACGCCAAGAACTACCCGAAACCCACGTCCCATGAACCCCAGGCCATGAACACCTGGCAGGAAACGAAGCAGCACATGCTGTCGCCCGAGAGCATACCAGCCGGATTTTCTGCCGCACGGTCTCTGGAAAGCGACGAGGGTGAAGGACATTCCCATCAACTACGCCGTAATATTGAAACATTACCGACTGGAAAAAAGACATTATCCTCTACCACATCCAAAATTAAGCAAGGAAGAAGCCACCGCCCTCCCCAGACTACAAACTGATGCGTATGTCCATGGAATTATCATGCACCGGATGCACCCCACCAAATTCCCATACCTATGCCGGTATTGTGATGTACCAGACACCCTCCAACTCATAGAGTTGGTGTGCCCGCACCGCGAAAGGAACAGTCAAGATGATGCCTCAGAAACGCTACAAGCGATCGAAGAAACATGGGAGGCAATGTTAAAGGCACAGAGCCTGGAAGATCGGCCAAGTTTGGCGGACCAGGCCCGGGTTGCGGCATTGGCCAACGGATTTCTGGATTAAGAGAGCCGCCCACCTAGGACGAAGAAAGAACACTTTCTCGCTGTTTCTCACAATAAACGTGCGTTCCTCCTCATTATCATCAGAAATTATTGCATGTGTTATCCTACCATGAACGGCTTCACTAATAATCGTCACAGTTTGGCATATAAATTAGTCATCGTTGTCTTTCCAATTGTATGCGGCCTAGACAGTCGATGTGTCCTAATTTGTGCATAGTGTCGTAGTTTCGCCCCCCCCCCCCCCCCCGCCCCAGTAACGTGCCTTTCTCTCTCTCTTTCTTGACTTTTTTTTACTCCGTTGAAGAAAAGTGACAACCTGTTTCGTTACGATCCGGGACAATCTCGAAGGCGATACACTGTCGCACGGCGCCTGCTCTGCGCTAGCTGCTAGGAGGAAAGGATTGGAGAATCAGGGCCGATCCAGGAGGCTGTGTAGTCCCTGGATTAGTACAGTGATTCGAAACGCCAGCCGCCCTGAGGGAAGGAGGTTCCCACTTTTATAAGCGACTTGTTGCTGTGCGACGGACGTGAGCCACTCGAAAGACTATGAAGCGTCTGTGGCCGAATGTAAACTGGCGGGCGCGCACATTCTCTCGCTCATATTATGCGATGTGAGGCACGCGCCAACTGCCTCAGAGCTATGTTTATAGCTATCGACGGCACGAAAGATATGTGCGTGCGATTGTGCCCCAATGGCAATAAAAAGCAAAAAGAAAGATCGTAGCCAAATGGTTAAAGCATGGACTTGTGCTGAGGAGCCGTTGTTCAGTCTAATTGTCAAACACTCCCATTTTTTTCGTTTCTTTCTATTTTTTAAAAAGGTTCGAAACAATGCGAAGCGGGAGTCCAACTGGCCTAGCTACCACAAAGAGCCTGAGAGAAGTAAAAGATTCCTTCGCATTAAAGGCGAGGGAAGTGCTTGGGTCGTGATCCCCCTCCAATAATTACAGGCAGGCAGCGAGCGTCTTTCATAATTTTTTGTGGACACAAATTTTAAGTATGCTGTCTATGAATGGCATTACGTATTGTGTGCTTCTTTTAATCTGATAACGTCGTGGCCATTATTTCCTTTCGCGATCAAGTTGATGTACGAATATTGATGTCGCATATATATATATATATATATATATATATATATATATATATATATATATATATATATATATATATATGTGTATGTGTGTGTGTGTGTGTGTGTGTGTGTGAATGGGACATATTCAGGCTCTCTCATAGGTGGCCATTCCAGGCACTCTAGTGTGCTTTCGGCGCTGTGGGCCGTAGCGACCCTTTTTGTACGCTTGTGATGTGTTCGTGTGTTTATGGGCTTTATTGGTGTATTTGTTATGTATGACGTATTTGTTATTTTGGAATAGCCGGCTCTAACGACGCCTGCCTTCCAAGTTGTAAAATATAAAATTACTTAAATATATATATATATATATATATATATATATATATATATATATATATATATATCCCAATTGCCAACAAACTGAGCCGTCTGTTCGTTCTTAACTAAAAAAATCTAGTTTAGCTCTGACTGCGTTATAGTAACTTGATTAAAACCGATTGTCAGAGTTTGCGCACTGCTTTACCATTCTAACTATGCAAGACAGATGACAATGTAATTAAGTCAGCGTGCGAGCAGGCATGGTCTTCTGACATGATCGCACAGCAAAAAGAGTCCCGGCCCACGGGAAATGTGCACAGAGCCTCATACGTGCGCATACGTGAGTGAGTGTGAAAGTTGCGAGCGCTTTTATGAATCTGCGAGCACCAGTAGTCAAATTAAACCACCGAGCTCAATGCTAAGTGCTCCACGGCCTTGCTGAACCTAACACGTGGGCCGTGGGCCGCTTAGGGGCCAAATTATACTACACCGCAAACTTCGAGGAACCGTTCGCGGCACTCACTCACTTTCAGTTTCGCAGTTCGAGGTTACCGTCGTGTCACTGCTAAACATTCTGCACAGTCACCGGAGCACCGCAATAACCGGGATGTTTGTCCTCTGACCGTTGGAGTAATGCTTCTCTCAACTTGACTTAATGAGCACCGAGCTAATTAAACGTTGGCTCTGGAGTTTCGTTTTCTGAGTGCACTTCTTTATTTTTTTTTTTGCACCAAGCATGTCATGAAAGCAACTTCGATCTTCGCGGGCAAGGAAAAGCATGTCCACTTAGCAGAATTGTGCTGTGACGGTCGCAGGAATAAAATCGGCTCGTCATCTCGGCCCTGGAAAGTGGATGTCCAGCGAAGTTGTTGAAAACCACGACTACAACTGCTGAGGGGTGTATGCAATACTTTATTGCTTTATATTAATGGTAGTGATGGTAATTTGGAATAATGACAGTAATGGTCATTTTGACAGCACGCCTCCGCTCATAGTGGTGTTGCAACAACGTTGAAATCAGTTGCTAGACGGGTTCTTTAATATAGGGAAGGCTATGAACGTCATTCCCCACGTCGCAAGCTGCCGTCGCCGCGGCAGCTTGCGCAACAGTAATCTTTACCGGGGAACGCATGCGGGGAGCGCTACATGCTTCGTATTGCTATCATGAGTGCCTTATTATCAATGACCGCTTGCCTTCAACCAAATAGATCGCGTTCTCGTGACGCCTGCTGCAGAAAGGACGTTCCCCATCCGCCGCCAAGGTCTGTTAGTGGTGGCGCTGGCTAACACTCCCAGGGTTCTGCTAGAAAACATGAATACCCAAGAAAGTGGATGGGGAAACGGCGCCGCGGTAGCTACATTGGTAGAGCATCGCACGCGAAATACGAAGGTTGCGGGATCGTTCCCCACCTGCGGCAAGTTATTTTTTCATCCTCTTCAATTTCCAATAATTTATAGTTCCTTTATTTCATTTATTAAGCACAAGTAATTTCCCCTATGTTGTCCTTAGTGTTTGTGTTTGTCCTCAGTGTTTGTTGGCTTCTTATGATATGACTAATAAAAATCGGGCCCCTCGGTTAACCCGCTTTCTTCTCGTTTACTATAAATTATGTGGTTAGAATGGTTGTTTTGACCTTGTTCTTCATTGAAACGTATGCTATTGTGTTTGCAACATGCGTGATTACAAATAAATGTATGCACTCATCGCCTCACCTTGCTGAGTGCTTTGAAGCCTCTGCATTAGGGGGGGAAGGGGGGGTAAGAACCGCTGCGATTGGCCTGCAGTGCTTCCAGGATAGGCCCACATTTATCGCTAACGGACGTGGACACGAAAAACTGTCGACTCGACAATCGAGAGGCTAACAGCTTCGCTGTAAAATCTTCACGAACGCTTTCGTCAGTCCGTTGTACTTGTACTAGCGTGCTAAAATGCTCTTCTCCTCGCCCCCGCGAGGGAGAGGGAGAGCATGCAGGAACCTTAACTTCCACTAGAGTTATTGTATATGGCACGGGGCGGGAGCCATACACAATGACTCTAACTTCCATGACATTGCAACGGCCTCTAGTAAACTTTATCCCGCTGATCCTTGAACTCCTACATTTCGGTAGCACCGCTTTCGCTGCGTGCCTGACACGTGACCTTCATCGCAACTCCTTCGAAACATTGGGCATTATTGTTGCTTGCCATCTAAGAACGCTGAAAAAAATGCAGCTGGAAAGCAAGTTGTTTATGTGGATTTGACTCCACCAGAAATACGGCCTTGTCATTGGAAAATGTCGATTAGACGCTCCAAAATGTATTATATACTCTCGCTCCTTGCTAGCGATCTATAGGCCCAATGCGGAGGCAAGTTTGTTGTTGTTTTCTATCAGACATGAGGCTCCTAACCACTATGGTGGATTGGCCAAGAAATGGATGGATTATTACTATTTGTAACAGAAGAATGGAATTCACAATATGTGCTAGCTTAGCGCTGTAAAACGTAACATTACCTATTACAATAATATCAGTAAAATCACGTTCAATAAATAATAATCAATTTGAAAGTGCACAAATAAAACAGAAAGTATAGAATTTCAACAGTGCATTCGGTTGGATTCCCTAGGATGTCTTTTTTGGGCAGCGGAGCAAACATCCCTGCGGCTGAATTCCAAAGTGGAGGGCCGAAACGCAAGAACAAGAGGTTCTGTTAAGTCCAGGCCAAGTCTTCGAATAGGTAGTTCCAATATTTTTTTTCTTGTCACAGTAAAGTGGCGACAAGGTAGAAAGAAGTGACGAATTGTTTCTTCCTCACTACAAAACGAGCACCAAACCCAACCTGTGTGAGCAGAAGTTCAGGGACCTTCCATTCAAGCATTTTAGTGTTTTAGGATTCGCTACGCCAGGGAAATACCATGTGCTTATAATTTGGAGAAGCAGTCTGTACTGGGTCTGATAAGACTTTGATAACTGAACGCATCCGAAGTCTAGCCGCAGTGGTGTGTGCTATCACTGGTAGAACAGGAAAAACTACGCCGCAAAGTGACGTCTTTGTCAGTGAATCGGCAGTTTCATTAAAAAACAAACTTTATGGCCGGGTACTGAAATCTGATGAACATATTGCAGATGTACAGTAATGAGCAAGTGAAAGAGTTTTAGCGTGGGCGAATCATTAGACGCGGTAAGGGAAGATCACACAGATACGAGGGACGTTCCGAAGGTACCTTTCCTCATTTACTTTCACACGGAAACATTATTTCACCCCAAAAAATACACCATGGCATCATGAACTGTACTCCTCGCGCTATTTTTGCACATAGTCGTCAACCACATTGAGACACTTGTCGTAGCGTGCAATCAGTTTGAAGAAGCCACTCTGGTAAAACTCGGTGCCCTGCGATGCAAGGAATTGTCATACAGACTGCTCCACCTCAGCATTGTTTTGGAATTGACGTCCCGAGAGTGGGGCTTTCAATGCAGGGAACAAGTGCGCATTCATACCGGATAACATCATGCACTTCTATTGGCAACCACGTTGTCAACACACGTATGTCTGTCATCGCGATTTGTACGTGGGTCTGCTGCTACTATCCCTTCTTCGGCGCTCTGCGCATGTGTCATTCTTCCTCCGCTGGCGCTCCTTCCGTCACTGAGGTTTTTTAGCGCACGAAAAGGGACAAAGAAGGTGGCAAGACGCCGAAACAGCGCTATTTAGATAAACACTTCCATCCCTTCCATCCCTTCCCTCCCTTCCATCCTTTAGATAAACACTTCCATCATCCTTCCGTCGTTGAACCAGCAACGGGCGTGTATTCTTATGACTCGTTTCACCTGCTGTACCACGCTGCCTATAAAAAAAAATGACGAAACTTACTTTCGGAACGTCCCTCGAAGTAAGTCAGTAAGAATAGCAACTATTGTAGTTGTTTGGTCTAGGATGGGACAAACAGGCCTCGGACGGGACGAAGTGAGGATGACGACAGACTAGTGACCCTGTCGTCCTCACTTCGTAACTGCTGTAACCTCAGCCAGAAACATAGGTGCAATATGAGGCAACGATGATGAAGAAGACCAGTCGAGTTCAGGGCAAAATATTCCGATCCCAGCCTTTCCCCGCGCACGTCACCACGGAAGGCGACGCGCTCCCGAACCTAAACGAGACGGCGCACCGGATGGCGCGAGACATGACCCGCCGCGCCGCACAGGGCAACGCCTCCCGCATGATAGCGAACACCCCTCGTGGAGAACGGGACAGGCTCACCAGATACAATGACATAACCAGTGCATGTCTAAACGCCAGAGCGATATACCCACCGCCGAGTACCAAATTGAACAAGAGGCAGGCCGTCGCCTGAAGACGAACACCTCCAGAAGAACACCTTTCCTAATCCATTCCGTCTGAAACGTATCTTCCAAGATGAGCATCAGGACGACACGTGCAAATTGTGCCATTAAGGACCAGCAACACGCAAACACATGCTGTGGGAGTGCAATGTAGATATAGGAAGGATTGCAGTTGCTCCAGAGACCCTGTCGTCGAGGTGGGCCGCCGCTCTGCGCAGCTCAGACCTCGGAATCCGGACGTGGGAAGTCCAGCAAGCCCGTGAGGTGGCGTTGAGGCAGGGCCTTGACTTTACCCCGTGGGAGACCTGAGCCCGGGTCGCGTTAAACCTTGCCGGACGTACTACAAAGTTGCATCCATCCATCCAGCTAGCCAGCCTTTTCCTCGGACTGCGATGTGTCCGTCCAATGATAGGCAGTGATTTCGCGTCGCTCGGAAACAATGTCATCAATCGTAATTTCGGAAATTTTTGGAAGACGTGTTACTGGGAAGCAGATCGCGAATTTGCATCTTTAGTGGCTGAAGTAACGTTTGCACAGACATAATTTGTGGCGTATGAAACCTGGGCCAAGGAACGGGAAGAAAGAATACTGCATTGGAGCTTAACATAATTTGAAGACTACAATAAGTACTACAGAAACAAAATCAATAAGTTAACGTTTGTCAAATCCAGCCAGAATTCAGCCAAACCACCATGCTGCTGCTGCTGCATTCTTTAGCATTCTGTTTATTCACGTGGTCTTCGTCATTATTGTTTGCGTTCGATACCTGCAACATCGACTTCACTTTGTGCCAGTGCGAACCACACAGAAAATAAACAGATTATAAACAATTTAATGATTAAAATAAAGCTTTCTCTTAAATTCGGCTTTTGTTCTACTCTTTTACTAAGGCTGCTACGAACCAAGGCCGCGATTTTGTAGCGTTGACCTGCGCTCGATTCTATGCCACTGTTCAAGGCCGGCCGATCTCGTTAATAACGCGGGCAGAGCGTCGCTCTGACCAGTGACGCAGATCGAAAAGCGCTAAAGAATGATAGCATCGGAAAGGAATCTCCAAAAAATCGTGACCCTACATTTCTGTGGCAGAGGCAACTCGAATCGTTAAGCGTGTTTCGCTTCTAAAAAAAAAAAGAATGTTTCATTCGGGTATTGGGTAAACACAGTATCGTTGCCTCAGTTGTCTGTAGATATCTGCAGCTTATAAAAGTTACTTCTAACATATTTACGGCATGATCATCATCATCATCATCATATTAATCTTCTTCTTCTTCTTCATCTTTATATGTCCACTGCAGGACGAAGACCCCTACCAGAGATCTCAAATTATCCCTGTCTTGCGCTAGCTGATTACAACTTGCGCCTGCAGATCTATTGTCATCAACCCACCTAGTTTTCTGGCGTCCTCAACCGTGCTTCCCTTCTCTTCGCACCCATTCTGTAACCCTAATGGTCCACCGGTTATCTAGCCTACGCATTGCGTGGCCTGCCCCGCTCCATTTTTTTTACCTAATGTCAATTAGAATATCGGCTATCCCCGTTTGCTCACTGGTCCACACCGCTCTCTTCTTGTCTCCTAACGTTACGCTTAACGTTTCTCTTTCCATCGCTCTTAGCGCGGACCTTAACTTGTTCTCGAGCTTCTTTGTTAATCGCCAAGTTTCTGCGCTATAGACTGGCACCAGTATAATGCAATGATTGTACACTTTTCCTTTTCAATGACAATGGTAAACTCTCAGGCAGGATTTGGTAATGCCTGCCGTATGCACTCCAACCCACTTTTATTGTTCTGTAAGTTTCGTTCATGTGATCACCATCCCCTGTGATTTTTTGACCTAGGTAAGCCTACTTCAGCGCTGACTAGAGGCTTACTGGTGATCATGAATTCTTGTTCCCCTGCCAATTACCTTTATTTTGCACATATTAGTGTTCAACCTTAATCTTGACACTTTTTCGGTTAAGGTTCACAATCATATGTTGCAATTCAGCCCCAGTGTTGCTGAACAAGACATGTCATCTGCAAATCAATGGTTGCTGAGATATTCGCGAATGATCCGCCCTCCTAAACCTAACCAATCTAACAGTTTGAATAACTCTTCTGAGCATGCAGTTAATAGCATTGGAGAGAATGTGTTTCTTTGCCTGACCCCTTTCTTGATAGGTAATTTGCTATTTTGCTTGTGGAGAAGCTAAGTAGTTGTGCAATCTTTGTTAATATTTCCCAAGATATTCCCATATGCCTTCTGTATTCCTTGATTACGCAATGCCTCCATGACTCATGGTATCGCTACTGAAGCAAATGCCTTTTCATAATCTATGAAAGCCACAGAGAATGGCGTATTGTACCTCGCAGATTTCGCAAATACTTGATTGATGACATGGACGTGATCTATTGTAGAATATCTCTTCCTGAAGCTAGCCAGCTTGAAGTCAAGCGTTGCCCTGGGTTATTGGAAATAATAAAGGCATACATATTAAACACGCCATATTAAGACATGGAAGAAAACTGGATCATTATGAAGAAATCAATCAATTCTGTCTGCGGAATAATTTTACTCATATGTGCTACCTTTAAGCTGCACTCAATGCTTGGTTCCTAATCTTATCTGTTTCTATTCTGCTTGGTTCCATTCTTCCTAGAATGTGGCCGCAGCGGGTGTGAGTCGAACCCGCGGCCTTCCGCTGAGTTGCAGAACACAGTAGATATGGCGGCCGCTGGTTCGTATGTCGAGAGCGATGCCTTCGTAGAGCATACGCTCAGCAGAGCACTAATGCTTTCTGATTATAAGACGTGTTTTAAGATTATAAGACGTGTTTTAATTATAAGCGGCTCGGTTCTTACCAGGCATGTTTTCCATTGCCTAGAGGTGCGTGCAAGAAGAAGCACCACGTGGTGAAACTTTCCACACGAACCTCAATACATGTCTGGCTAAGAGTTTTACATCAGAAGCGACATATGTTGTCCACAAATGAGACTTGACAGTGAAGTGGGAAGTCGGGTGCGTTAAGGTGTTCTAAACGATTGCTATGAGAACAAAGTCCAGTAATTTGGCGGGAAGACCAAAACGTAATAAATATATTCAACAGTAAAGACTGAATGCACAATTTCCCGTCGCTAATCGGGTGGACAATTTTTCCTTTCAAAATTTATCATTGATGGAGTAGAAGGAGAAGCACTTGTCTGGCGTGACACCAAGAGAGAATGCATGACAAGATGTGCAGGAAGAAATGTTGAGCGGCAACATGACGCAGTCTACTAGATCTCTTAAATATATTTAAAATTTATCAGTTACGGCATTCTGAGGTTTAAGAGAAGGCTTTCTTTAACTTTTATGAAGTAGCCAAACCAAAGCTTTATCCGGACCTTCCTTTTTATTTAGACATTTATCTCTGTCTGTCAAAACATGGATGAATTTATAACAGGTACAAAGTAACTTCCATAACTTTCTATGCGGATATTGGGCGTAAGCAGACTATTCTAGGCGCCAAAACACACGTATTCAAGATAACAAACCAGATGCGCCGTCTTTAAAGCATGAAAGCATATGGTGTACGATAATCTGCTATGGCCGGGTCCATGGAATCATCACTGGTTTGTGTGGAAGGCTCATAGTAAGTCACATCAACAGATCTGTCTCAGGAGCGCAATCACCGCAAGTTATGAACACACAATTGCGGTCTCATACAATAAACTGCATACAGTTAGTGGACATAGCGGTAGAAAGAAGGACATACTCAAAGACTAGGGACAGTGTACAGTTTGACTTGTTCCGCCACCAAACAGTGGCACGTGATGTTTAATATACAACATTCGTTATATAACGTCACTGGTGACGTAGGTTATTGTATAACAGAGCCCGAAATGCGGCGAAGGAACTGTACATTACTCTCCGGGATCGAATCAGTGGACTGCGCATTCACCTAACCAGCAAGTCCATTATCCGGTAGTCCGATACCCTGAGAAGCATTCCGTACCAACTCGGAGACTTACGAGTAGGCTTGAGTCCTTAACCTCGCATTTAATTTTGTGACTGTGTTATGAAAAAAAAAGCAATATTTGAACAAGTTTTGGGCTGTATCTCGATGCGCTTTGCCAGTGAGTTGGAAGCGCAGTAACCGAAATTCGCGAAAAAGACCCTGGAAGCCAAATGCAAATTTGGGCTGTTTTCCTTCGACTCCAATCCCATCCTTCAAACTTCGAATCCAAATCGGGGTACATTGGCGGCCAAAGAGAAAGAAAGGAAAACGAAAAGAACAGACGGACGGACGGACGGATAAATTTATTTCCGCGCTTCATATCCACTTCCTTACACTCGTTGTTTAGGGTCTCGCGAAAAAAAATACTCTTTTTACTCATCTTGCTACCTGGCTTGCTTCAACTCGTGTTCTCTCTTGGGGCGCTGGTTGTTGATGTTCCTAATACCTGGGCTTACTTTGCAACCCTTCCGCAAGATATTCCAACCTAAAACGCTTACGCTCTGAACATGCTAGCTAAAATACATAGGAACGGTAAAATTTTTCTGGGCAGCCACTGCACCAATTTTCATGACGTTTGTAGCGTTTAAATGAAAAAGTACACATCTAGTAATTATCATAAGGGACTTTTCCATTTATGCTATTAAGCTTTTGTTAATCTTTGAAGGTTTGTTAAAAGCTTTTACACCCTAAATCAAGCTTCTGTTTTTTTCGAGGTGCTCTGATTTAACTGTCTCTCTCAGATGTAATAAATGTCATTCGAATTGGCCCAGCGGTTGTCTTATCACAGTATCTCAATTTTTTACACCCACTTGATTAAGGAAATTGGAGTTACCCCCGAGCTAAAGGCTCCTCTTAACAACGGTTCTCATTCGCTACAATCATGCTCTTTATATCCCGCTTACTTGGAAGAGGTCTGCCCAGGAGGCAGTTCACCGAGAGCGCAATTATCACCGTGTGTTTACCATTCGTTTATTTCTGCATTCTTGTCCGTAATGCGCCACATGATGTGTACTAATATTACACCAGCAACCCAGAGAGAGAGAGAGAGGAAAGGGGAGGGAAAGGCCCTAGAAGAAGGAGAGGAGAATAGAGCGAAAAACAAAAAATCAGAATATGGGTGATATCACAGCTTGTTATCTTCATGTCAGTTTTGGTATCTTCAGCAATAAACATATCAGTTCAAGTATTAATGTTGATTTCACTTCTGGCTTTCTGCATGATATATATATTGCCATAACGTCAGCTACAGTCTTGTAAGGCAGGTAATGATTTCAGCATTTAATCAAGTGCAATTTTAGTTGTTTAATCCATTAAAGTTTCGGCCAACAGGTCACAAGGCGCCGCAACGAAAAAGAAAGTTCACCACCTAAGGCAGCAGGCAATGCGGGATTTCATTGCTGGCAAGACGTTTATGATAGCGCTAAACGCGGACGACGACATCACTTTACAAATCATTTGCCCGTTCCCATCAGTCAAGCTTCTCTCTTCTAGTCGGCCTGTCTGCAACACTTAGGCACTTCGTTTGTCGTCGTGCCACTGGCCCCGTAGAACGATAACGTGCTTGACGCCTCCTGTATAACGAAGCGCGTCTCGCGCCGCTGGTTGCAACGTGGTCATTTTTCTCAACCCAGACACCTCCCCGTTAAATGTTTCACCACGAGTGATGCACTGAGCGCCAGAGGCAAAACCAGCAGCGGAACAAATCGCAGGCACGCTAAAGTGGCCGGAGCGCAATCCAATACTACCCCATACCCCCTCCTGCACTCAAGCGGAACCCAAGGTTCTCACTTTTGCACCTACAGTTTCCTTTCGTCGGTGGCGAAAGGACGTAATGCGCTATCTAGGTCACACACAAACACCAGCTACGCTTGCGTTCGCAGCCAAGTGGGCTGCCGTGGTAAAGCGCAGACGGAGAAGCACGTTCTGAACCGGGACCGTTAAACACTCGCCACCCTCGCCACAGCGCACACGGAGCGTTCGCACTTCTCTCGACCAGGGCTAATTGCTGTCACGGTGTCATGCCTTTTTCGGAAGCCGCACCCACGTTTGAGCTCTGCACACTCATCCTCCTCCTCCTCCTCTCCTCCTCCGCCTTCCTCACTGCTGATGTTCTCGTCCACCAGTCAGAAGACCGGGCCCGTGTTATGTGTTGCGTGACCAAAAATAAGTTTCGATGTTAGAGTCAACATTTTACCAATTCACTTCCATTGCTGCTTTCATGCTGGTTGTTTAATGTGTAAGCGTTCTTTGGCGAGTACCCCAGCATAAAGATAAGTCCGTCCCGTGACGCCTTATATCTGCAAAATAAATGCAAAATTGCATTAAATGCAAAGTTAACACGTGTAATCGTTATCGTAGTGTAATTGTAGATGATCGGTGTAGCGTTAGAAAACAAAAACAAAAAAAATACTTTTGTTCGGAATTCAAACCATTGACCGAAAGTGTCAGGCAGATGTCTTTGCGGCCCACACACAAAAATATGGTGTGTGTGTGTGTGTATGAAAAGGCAAAATTTAGCTGCTAGGACACCTCTCTCAACAGGGCGCCTGCAACGTAATGCTGTTTCATGTCATTTCTGTCAACAACCGCCTTGGCACGTTTCATTTTCAAGTACCTAACATGGTAAGCAGCGTAGCCAACATTTCTAGTCAATTATATAAAGCTACTACTACTCACAACAAACAGAGGTTTAATTCCTTGCGAATAATATACAAGTGCATCCGCTTTCCACAGTCAAAATAAACTTGCTTTTATTTTATCGTTCTGCCACTCTCAGTGTTTTGTTAACTGATGTGTGCACGTCTTGTTGTATTATTATTATTATTTGTTTTGAACACATATACACATATACACAGTTAACAGGAAAGGGAAGGCGAGGAGCAGGCTGGCAACTGCCACCGGAAGGGGCACAACGCCTGCCTACTCTTCTGAAGGGAGGTGACAGCAACACAGAAATGGAAGATAGGAAGGAAGGGAGAAAAGAGGAAAGGAAGAGCAATAGGACAAATCTAAAAACTAAAGTAGGACACAGTACACTAGCACGTTGTTCCGCCGAGTTTCGACTCTGCAGCCGGAATTAAAGTGACGCCGCATCGAACAGCCTCCACAATTATCAATCACATCCATGGCTAGTTTGCTACGCGGCTAGCCATGCGCTTTGTGCGCTCCACGATGAGACGCCAAGTATAGCTACACGCAATGACCGTTTCACTGGTAGTCGGTTCACAATATACACTACAAGGTGTTTGAACCCGCCACTTCCCATCTTCGAAGGAAGAAGCGTTAGGACACAGTACAGATCACACACAGTAGGGCCGGTCACTGAAGGTCACGCTACTACAGAATGTTGAACGTTCACGCTACAAACGTGAACCTAAGTTAGTTAGCTCTAGAAAGGTTAGTAGGGCGCGATGGGCCTGATCACGTTTAGATGCACAACCACTGGGGTATAAGTATTCCTCGAGCGTCGCACACCGCAGGCCAAGGAGATGGTAGTTTTTCACTAGCGACATACGCTGCGCACTGAAAGCGGGACACTCAAATATAAGGTGCTGAAGTGTCTCGTAGCAGCCACAAGACGCACAGAATGGACTTGCCACACGCCCTTGTCTGTATAAACGTTCGTGCACGTTCACGCAACCAACCCTCAGCTTGAGCAGTTGTGCTCTAGCGCGACGAGGCAAGCCTCGACCACGAACACGGGGCGGGAACGTTCCATTTGCGACACGCTGATCTGGATGCTGCTTAAGTAGGTGGCGACGTATCAGCAGACGAGCGTCATCAAGCTTGCACAGAATTTCTGGGCAGTCACAGTTGTTATGAGCGCAACTTGAAGCGAGCCGATCAGCTTCTTCATTTCCGGCGATTCCTACGTGTGAAGGTATCCATTGAGCGACGACAGATACCTCACGTGATGTAATTTTGCTCGCAGAGTCATTAATGCTGCGCACAAGTGGGCAATCAAGCTCACTGCGTTGTAAGCTGCTAAGGGCAGCACGGGAGTCCGTAAAGATGACAACTTTCGATGTAGTTAACTCCTCTTGCACGTATTTCAATGCAACATTAATCGCTGCTAGTTCTGCAGTTGTTGACGAAGCTGGATGAGGTATTTGAAATATACGTCGTACTTTAGTTGAAGGGCAGTAAAAAGCTGCAGAGGCGCCTTGACCATCGTTGTGTACAGATGCATCTGTGAAAACTTGAAGATAATCTGGAAACTTTTCGAACATGTGAGACTGAGCCAATTGGAATATTGCCGAAACAGCCATATCAGACTTTTTGTGTATGTCAGGGATTGTGAGGTAAATGGGAAGTACGTGTTTCGTGATACCTTTTGGAGGCGGAGACGTATCTGAAGCAGCATGTTCAGAAATGGTAGTGATATTCATAAATAAAGCCGCCATTTTTCCCATTCGAGATAACGGGCGGTTAATGAGACGATCAAGGAGCGATTGACCATTCGATGCGCGGTGCAGACGCTCAATATGATACAGAGTTCCCTGATCTGCTCGCAGCCTCAGGGGTAACTGATGCGCTTCAGTGAGTAATGCAATAGATTGCGCCTCACGAGGTAATCCAAGCATTAGTCGAAGGGCAACGCGATGATCTCGCTCCAGTTGGGACATCAAACTATGTGGTATGTTCAAAATTGGTAATGCGTACAGCATGCCTGAGAGTACAGATGACTGGTACACCTGAAGAGCCGTTGTTTGGTCGCAGCCAGCACCTCGAGCAGTCAAGGCGGCCACATGCTTAAGGAGGGAGTGCGATTTGCGTCGTACAGATTTAACGGCAGGACGCCAAGAGATGCGATCATCCACAATTAACCCCAAATAACGGTGTTGTCGCACCCAGTTTATAGGCGTTTCGTCAAGATACAGTCGGCTCATTGTTCGACGAGCGCGTTGTTTAGGGTGATATGCTATTGCAGCCGACTTAGCAGGTGATATCAGCAGGCCAACTTCACCCAAGTACTCCGAAGTAGCGTTTAGAGCTCTTTGCAAGCTTGCACGAAGCCGCGGACCAAGGTGCGAAGGGCCGCTTATCCACAGAGAAATGTCATCTGCGTAGACAGCTATGCTCCCAGGGAAGTCAGTGTCTTGAGGCAAACGACTTGGAAGTGCGGCGAGTACGGTCTTAAACAAAAGCGGCGATAATACGCTGCCCTGTGGCACACCGCACTTCACATTTCGGTATTCACTAGTTACTCCTCCGACACGCACTTTCATACGGCGCTCCGATAGAAAATTATGCACAAATTGTAGCAGACGACCCGAAATTCCCGCGGTTGCAAGAGCGAAAATAATCGCCTTATGCGGAACTGAATCGAAAGCTTGCTGTATGTCTAGGAAGAGCATGTAGGCAGAGTGCTTGTTTTCTTTAGCAAATTCGAGTGCTGAGACAAGGTCTGATATGCTGTCCAGAGCCGAACGGCGGCGCCGAAAGCCACTCATGACATCAGAGAAAAAATTCAGCTCCTCTAGCCTGACATCTAAATGAAACAAGACCATTCGCTCCATTAACTTGATGACATTTGAAGTTAGGGATATTGGTCGGTAGGACTTTAGGTGCCTTGCAGGACGCCCGGGCTTTAAAATTGGTATTACCACGGACAATTTCCATTCAGCAGGGATTACACCGGCTCTCCATACTTCATTATACTCGTCCAATATACGGTCATGGAAACTCTTATCAACGTTCCGCAATGCTTGGTACGTCACACCATCTTCGCCTGCAGCAGTGCGGCGTTTGGAGAGGCTCAGCGCATGTCGCAGCTCCTCAAGAGTGAAATCTGCCTCATCCATCTGGCAGGCTGGACCGTAGGAAGCGGTTATGGTGCTGTACTTGTCAAAGAACGAAGGTCGCTAATTGTGGTGTCACTGGATGCAGAAGAGACGAAAATGTCTGCGAATGCCTCCGCTATTACTTTTGGTGACTGGTCAGTCGCTATGCTCAATGCAGCCGTAGGATTCTTGCAGATTTGAGGAGTGCGGAGAGCCTTCAGTATGCGCCATACATTTCCAAAACCACTTCCAGTGTGCAACGAACTACACAAAGCTTCCCAGCTCTTTCGACGAAGCTGTTTTGTATGCCGCCGTATGGCTGCATCAATGCGATTGTATACAGTCCAGTCGGTGCGTCGTTTAGAGCGCTGTGCCCGTCTATAAGCGCGCCGTCGACATGCGCGGAGCCGCAAAAGCTTTAGATCGGGATTTGTTTTGCCGATAGTCCGTCGTCGTTGTACTGTAGCTTTTCGTAAGCACTCACTCATAAGTTTAAATAGGCTGTCTTGAGATGGTGCCTCTAAGATCAGCTGTCGGAACTTGTCCCAGTTAGTCACTGTATAAACGACATCCTGGCGACCCGCAGTATGTGTTGGTGTTAACCAAATGGGTAGGTGATCTAAGCCCCACGGGTCGGGTTCACATGACCAGGCTAAGCACACATCTCTCGTTGATATCGCAAGGTCTATAGTGGAATGCTCCTTTCCTCTACCTATAAATGTAGGTGAACCGTCATTCAGTAATTGGAGATCATTCTTGATAATGATCTCGTTAATCTCTGTCCCACGATTGTCTTGGGGACGGCTACACCATCGTGGATGGTGGGCATTAAAATCTCCGCATAACACAAACGATGCCCCACACCGAGACACTAAGCTCTCAAGTAGCGAGGTATCGGAAGAACGTGTAGGCCTGTTGTATATGCTTGCCACCGTCGTACACACACCTCTGAGGCTCACAGTAACAGCTACACACTCAAACTCATCGTCACAGATGCCGTCTGTGTCAATAACCGCGAAGTCCAAGCCAGCACGAACGTACACTGATGCTTTTGAAGCATTGCGCGTATGCGCCTCCTCCACGCACTGGAAAGAGCCACAAGCTGGTTCCGCGCATCGAGTGTTACTGTGGACACCCACGAAGCCTGGCAATCGATATTCGTCTTTCCTTACGTTAGTTTCCTGAAGCGCTATAACGTCTGGTGGAGTCTTCATAGGGATGAGCGGAAGGACTAAATCCGCGTGCCGCGGTCGCATCGACCTGACATTCCATTGCAGCACAAAGGGGCGAGGCTGCTGACAACTGTTGGCATTGTTTCCGGTAACACGTCTAGCGAAGGCCGTCGAGGACAGGAACGAGTGCCTCCAAAAGTTGCTCTGCTGATGACGCTGCTGGTGTCTGGCGACCGGCGATTAGAGATCTGATGACGTTGACAAGCATCTTTAGAAGATTGACAAGTTGCACATCGTCGTTGGCTGATACCGGTTTAGGTAATGTGTTTGCAGTGCTTTCCGCCGTGGTCGAAGTCTTTGTAGATACTTGTTCCAACGGTTTCGATGGAAGCGCTGGCCACGATGTGTCTGAGAGGCAGAAGTTCCGCCCCCCTACTTTCCGATGCGTTGTGTCTTTGTCACTCTTTGAACGCGCTGCCTTTCCAGTCGCTGGGGCAGCACTACGGCGACGGGAGCTTTCATCTCCTGCTGCCTTCTTTTTGGCTTTCTCTTTTAGTGCCTTTAGTTCATTCTTCAATGTCTGCACCAAATCATGCATAATATATGTAGCGAGCAATACGAATATGTAGCGAGCACACATAAGCTGGTGGTGCGTCCAATGTGATGCAAATTTCCGTGTGTTCATCTGCAGGGCGTTATGACGTAAACCTATTCCAATCTGTTTCTACGCCATTTCCGATTTTAGTCCTCCCTTATTTGTGAAAATTTTCGGGCCACGCCCACTTCACTTGTCTGTCAATCGACGTCACGAAACCACGAGATCTCCCTCTCTGAAATGGCGTGTACGCACTGATTATGCATAATTATGCCGAAAAAACAAAAAATATTCGCCCATTCTAGGCTTTTGCCGCAATTAGCCCTCCGCTAATGGTCAAAATCTTTCCAATTGTGCCCACTTCGCCTGTATGTCACGCGACGTCACAAAATCGCGATAACTCGCCAAGTCAACGTGACGCGCACACACTAAAGATGCATTAATATGCTGAACAAAACTGGCAATTTTTTAATATTCGGGGACTGGCCGTGTTCCAAAAGGAAATGAAGTTGGCTGCCCATCGATCGTTTTGGAGCTGGCTACTCGGAACTGCCTGCAAAAATGGATTTCCTCGAGCATATTAAATAAATCTTGTGGCGCTATAAGGTTGTAGAGCCCTTTCGGCGCGTGTACGACATCGCTCTGCCAATCCTTTTTCTCTGAGTGTCTATTCCCACGTATGATTGTATATGTTTTCGGGTGACCGCTTTTCACCGTCTAAAAAATGTTATGGCTCAGCGCTGGACTGGCCAACATTTATCGGAAGTTTCTCGAATATTATCGACGGTTCTTGCCGCTGTCTGTTGTCACCGAAGCTTGTGCAATGTTATTGCACGTGCGACGCCAATTCTGTAGAACTTTCTGGAAGACACGAGAGCACCAACGATTACTCCGGAACTATAGATAGCTCACGTATAAAAACCGATGCGCTTGACCGGCAGATCAGATTTCGACGATCGCCAACCGTGTTCGCCGCTATTGCTGTGCTTTGAGTGCAACTTGCTTTTGTGAGCACAAGTTCGCCCAATAGAAAGTTAGTTTTGCCAATTACAGTTTTACAGCTGTATTATTCAACGTCACTACTACGTGATACTATTACAGCAACTTTTTTATCGCTTCAGCATTTACATGGGCACTCCCGATGCATTTCCGCCGTCGTTATCTCCGTCGGCGTTGCCATGATGTTCTGTATATAAAGATCAAGCGCGACAACATCCTTGCCGCACGCTAAATGCGGTGGATGCGAGTGAAAGCTTGCGAGAGTGGGTCAAGGATGGTGGCTCGCTATCGCGCGTGCAAGGGAGGAAGGCAGGGACGAAGCGCGCCCTCTCACAGGGTGTGCAAGGCGCCAGGAGAGGAGGGGGTCGTTCTACTCCGGCGGCGGCTGCGTATGGCGCGGGCCCTACCTTGAAAGCGATCTGCGATGGGTACAGCCTAGGTTGCGCCGAGGGGTGATAGCTTCGCGTGCGCAGTGTTCTCGCCGCTTAGTTCGTGTTGAAGCGAGAGGCAGCACGAGGGTCGCTTCGCTCGCTCCTGCTGCCGCTCTTCCTCACGTCAGCGTTTTGACAGCGAGTGTCCGCGGTCATTGAGTGAATGTGTTTGCCTGTGCGCGCATGACACCATGCTTCTTAATCTAGTTGGTAAGTGAATGTTTACGAGCTTATACGGTCGGTCAAACTACTATCCTTACTTCGTATAGCTGTCTAATAACTTGCTACTGCAATTAATGCTTCGCCTTCCTGGCAAAACTGCTCCTTCTTTAACTACCCGCTGCACCCTGCCGCGATGTTCGACCAGCCACCGTAAGCTAAGCAAAGCTGACCAGTAAGAGACGCCGACACCACTCTTCATACCCGATCATCTACTTTCGCTGCGCTGGCTCGGCCTCTTTGAAATCCTATCCACTTCTGTGCAGCCCACGCATGTTATAAGCCAATTACGGGGAAAACCTGTCAGGCTAGGCAATTCTATCTACATTGAAAGCAAACAAAAGCGACCTATATAAACGAGGAGAGCGTTTGATAGGGTGGTTCAAACAACATTGAGGGTCACCGATTGGTTTGCCAATCTACCGAATTGAGTGGGACAGCCCCGAATTTTGTGTAAATGTCCCATGTGCCTACTTGAACCAGTCGCGACCGCCACAAGCCTTGCCTTTTGCTTTTCTTTCTTTTTTCTTATGGATAACAATAAATATAGGACAAACGATACAGCCAGCTTCGTTTTTGTCGTGATTCTATTTCTGTTGTAGGCCCTAAGCGTTCACAGTACCTCTATTCTTATTGGTAGCCGTGTTAGTCGGACAACTTTAGCGCACCTTGTTGTAAATCACGGTACGGTAGGTCAAAAAAAAATTTGGCTTTGTTGCGTGTACAGAATAATGGCTCCTCGCCCACACAGGGTTGGCCTACCCAGGCACGCGACCGCATCGCCACTCACACTTGTGCAGCTAGCATCAGAGAATTCTGCAGACTGTTACACTGCTTCTACGGAATAAACATGAGCAATAAAAGACGAACCACTTTGTTCTACGCACAAACATTGAGCGGTTGAAAAACGAAGACGGCACATCTCATAACAGTAACCGAATTGTAGGCGACAAGTGAAGGAATTAAGTGGGTTCCTTTCGCTTGTCCTCGCTTTTCTTTTACGCAGTTTTAACCTTCTTTCAAGTATGAAACAACTAGCCCTCAAGAACGTCCTACCGCAGTTTATGGAAAACTCGCACGTTAGATCGAAATGCAGAACCAATTGTATCTTCGCAGTCACATTTCATTCAGGTGATTTCACAACTGAAAGACTTTTATGATCAAAGAGGCTTTTAACGAGACTAGTATCAATTGTTGATGCTGTCTATTCTTTTGCCTCTCTTTTAGAGAACTAATTATTGTAATAATTGTACTGTGAAGTGTTCCCTTTGGGCTTGTAGACACGGCTATGACTGTTTCGGCCACTATGTAAATACCGTACGTAAGTACGTATTATATTCGTAGTAAATACCTATCATAAAAAAATGTGTCCGTGGCGTAATGGTTTCGACACTGGGCTTTTGTGCTGGAGGTCACTTGCTCCAATCCTGATTTTACATAATTTTAGAAATATTTATTTAATTATTTATAACACAGTGCTTTGTGGAAAATGATAAGCTTATCAAGGCATGAAGCCGTCTAAAGCCAGAAGGACGAAGTTTAGGCAAATCTATGCACTAACCATGATTCCCAGGATGGCTGAGCTGCCCCGATTGCAGCTATCGTAGACACTGGCACCAGAGTTCTTTTAATAGCAATTATTGTATGAGACTCTATGGCTGCTGATAGTTAGCGCGCTGGTGGGCGTCCTTGTAGATGCTAACCGCCATTTCTCGCGAGGCGCGGAAGGCTTAGCGTAGGTATAGCGTTAGCTTATGTTTCGCGTGGTTCGAGGCTAGTTGAGTGTTCCCGACCTTCAAGACTAATCAAAATTCGCGAGACCCAATGGCTACGACACCGACAGACAGTGTGGCCAAAGTATCATCCCTACGGGGGGGGGGGGCGGGGGGGGGGGGAGGCGCTGCCCACCGTGAACAGACGACAGTCGTCTTCTTCCGGAACAGCGTAGTTCATAATATTTTCGCTTACCTCTCAACCAGCTTTGTAAACTGCCTCAAATAATATGCACAGTAATAGTAGGCAGTAGAACGCTGACTCAAACGCCTTTCTTGATTGATGCCAGCTATCAGCCAATATCAGCTGTCTATGGGGAATCTTGCATATGACGACATATGCAAGTCGCCGGCAGCTTCGAAATCGGTGAGCACAAGGCCACTGCTTGAAAAGAGAGTCGTTGAGAAAAAGTTTACTTCGCACTCCCCTTGTAACCTCGCACCAAGCTGTTGGCCAGACACGACTACAAAATTTGTCTGAATGATCGCAGCAGCGTATGCTATCGCGGAATGTTTTTTTACCAATCCCTAGGGTATATTCAGGGTCCCTATAAAGATTATTTTAGTTCTATACCCCACGCGCTCTACCATATGTGGCAGTTTTCCGGGCAAAGCTGAACTGTATGCAGTGCCATTTTCAGCCAATTAGTTCAAGAATCAACCAAATAGAAAGCAATAACTGTTTAGAATCATTACCCCATACGCGGAATTCTACGTGCAGTGGTCAGCACGAGACATTGGACCACCCTCTAGGCTATAAGGCTGTCTAGAGTGGGTAGGAAGACCGGACGTCCTTAAGCTTGATTGGTAGTCCCGACGATAGATCACCAAAGCCTCCATTCTACATATTGGAGGGCCATCAGGCGAGGTTAATTTGCATGCATTAATTATCAGACAGACAAGGAGGGCTCCCCATTAATTGCTTATCTAAGATTACGACCCAACTACTTCCGAAAGAAATGTATATAGCTGCAGACATAATTATCTACTCGACGTAAAAAGTAATTAGGAGAGGAAATAGCGATCGCTTTCTTGGGCCGGGAGCATCGACATCGCCTGCGGGCAGCTTCACGCAGAATTCTCGGGCCTCTTCCATTACTTTCCAGGAGGCGAGACACGGTGGGTTATAGTGTGTTGAGTGATTTGTTTCTTATGTATATTTTTATTCGCACTACGTCGATACTTAGCAGTGGTTTGGTCCCTGCGCCCCTGAGCTGGAAGGCGTATACTCAAGTCATCGCAGCTTAGGCGTCAGCATTCTGTAGGCTAAAAGGAAAACAGAAAGCAAGCGTTCCGCCTCTCCATGCTTAGTCAGACGACAGCATCAATATGCGACCAGCGATTTTCATGATTTCCCTTCGCTCCATTACACAATTTTGCTTAGCATCCACTACAAATCTGGCGGCGTTCAACATTTTTTTCCCGCCACGAAAGACCTCCGAGGAAGACACCTTCCGTGAGGGATCATCTCACTTACTGACTGAAATGACATCCTGGCTGGGCTTCACGGTCTCTATTTTAATTCACACCTTCCTTATATCATAACCTCTGGCCTAGATGTCCCAATGTATGGGAGACGCAGTACAACCTAGGCACAGCAGCCAGTTCTTCAATCTCGAATAAACACGTTCACCTCCAATATCCAAGGTGGACGCTCCTCACATTATGTGCTCGCATTCCAGCCTCGTCTTACACGCTTAGAAGCTACAGGTACATCTCTTTCATTGGCGCAGTGAGAGAGGAATTGAGAGAACGCCGACAGGTTTGGTTCATATCTTTCTCTCCCAGTCCCAACTTTCTGCACCTGTTCTCTACACTACTAATGACACGGAGCGGGAGTTGCGCGCAGACAAGCCATGAGCACATACGCGCTGTCCAACTCATTGCTTCCCCGAGTTTCTTATTCAGCTGGCCTTCGTTCGTGGGACTGGTATTATCACTTTGAAACGTCTTTCAAGGAATAATCCTGGCTTTTTCTCTGTATTTCTAATTGAACAAGCAATGGGTAATTGTTAAGTGCATGCATGAGAAACAACAGCCAGTGGTTGTAAGTGTAATTCTCCTGCCTAGCTAGCATTTTGCTTATAAATGCTACCATACCTCGTCATTCAGCTTCTCTGAACAAGTGGCTGGCTGTCCTCCCATCGCTCTCTTCGGCTTGTGCGCCTGCCAACGCCCATGTTGACTGCGCCTGCTGTGGTGAGGGTACCAGAGTAGCACTAGACTCGATCAGTTCTCTCGAGGAACATTTCTTTTCCAAGAAGTGTTGATGTCTCGCTTTTCAGTCGGGAATATTTCTGGCGCCCTACTTCAGCGAGCGATGAGATGGGCAAATTGATGCAAAGTTCACTGTCCTTGCGTTATGTACACAGTACACACTAACGGGGAAAAGCAGGACACGCAGTCTCAACGCATCGTTGCGTTCACAGTCAAATATGTGGTTTGATCTGATGATAAATTTAGTCGTTTGTGTTCGCTGCGTCGGGTGACAGGTAATGTTTTCCTTCCCAGTGGGTCTCCCTCTTGTCCCAGTTAGTGTACGCCCGCAAGGAACATAAAAACACCTTCGGCTAGGCAGTTACGATGTTCACAACAGGAGATTCCCGCGTCGCCCCTCTCCTTAGCAAAGCTAATCTCGGACTGCATGACAGTCCGAACTGAACTTATACTTTTCTTCCAAACAACTTGGTTTTCTGTTAGAGGGCAGGATGTTCGAAGTCACTAAAGTTGCTGGCCTTTGTAAGGCCAAATTCTTCTTGATGCGCTCTTCTGACGCTTTTCTTTTCTTTGTTTTTTTTCTTTTGTTTTCCTTCATCCTTTCTTCCCGAGCGCCTTCTTCGATAAGTAGATTCAAGAAAATATCTTATCACCAATATTGTTTATTAAAATATCACCTAGAGGATACGTAATGTAAGTTATCTAACGGATGCTGTGGCATGATAAGAATGCCGGCCAGAATGTGGGTTTGCAAGGCTTGGCTTAAAATGTAGTCATTTCCATACAAACAATGCTTTATTTTTTGTGACATCATCATTTAAAGACAGTCTTTGTTTGCCCGTAATATCTCTTTTGTTATTGTTTACTCATATTCAGTGTAAGTCAAGGGAACAAATATAGACGATTCTAACAGGCACACAGTAAGCGCATACCTTGTAATATTACATTTAACTTGAGCAGCCGCCGGGTGTACTCTGAACCTTTGAAGTAATTGCACCACCCAATGCGAGTTCTAATTGCTCAATACGCGCAAAACGAATGTGTTAATGTGTTTTAAATAATAATAGCATTAAGGAAGGAAGGAAATTTTACAAGCTCTTTTTGTAATGAATGAACCATTGTGACACACGGAACGTTGCTAGTCAGTCGGGACTTCATGCTGTCTTGGCTGTTCGGCAAAAATGCCCTTCCGAAACCACTGCACCCCACCGTCGCAACTGCACCGCCGCACCAGCATTTCCCTCTGCGTAATTATCAGAAACGTTATGCTTAAAACTCTTCTCTTTACGCAGCCGTTGACGACTCCACCGTTGCGCCGCTGTGGGAGCTCCGCATGTTTGTCTTTCTTGTAGGGTCTACCCCAACTACCAGCACATTCTGAGTAACTCGCCTGCTGCTCCCCTTCTTTTTCGCTGTCTCTTCACCTTTCTTTCCCCCATGGGCTATCCGAATGACTCGGGCCTCTTCCTTGCCAACAGAAGAATACCTGGGGATGTTCATCAGCGCTTCGCTAAATGACGGTACCAGCGTGACCTCGGACTGAAGACATCCACTATACTTCATCTTTTAATTCAAACAAATTAGGTATTTCTCTCTCTCTCTTTCTCTCTGTCTCTCTCTCCAACGCTGCGCCCTTCCACGCAACTTCTCTGGAGCGTTGTTTGCAGCAAGTGTTCTCCGATGCTGTCATCCTCAAAAATTATTCCCGCCAGTTTCAACCGTGTTTTCGTTGCAGCGTGACGACAGCTTCACAGTTCATCTACGCAAGTTTCTGCAGAGTATTGACCTAGAAATTTCTATAATTTCTAAGCCAATAAACTCAGCCTCTCCTTGGAAATATAGAACTTCGTCGATGAAGCTTTTTAAAAGGGGTCCTTCTTATTTGTTACGCTTTCTCACCAGTAACATCTTCGCTTCCGCTGTCTTTGTGCATATTATCGCCATAATTTTTATTGTTGCTCGTTTGTTGGTCTTTGAGGCATTTGTTTAGAAACGAGGAGTTGAAGATTTTCCGGACTGCCATCAGCTCTACCGCAGGGCGCATTTATCCTTCACAGAAAAAGAAGAGACGATAAACAGGCGCGACTAAAGCAGCATGCAACCCGCTTGAGCACTTCCTGTTTACTCCGACTAGCTAAGGTACGATTTCGCTTAATTGCTTGAACGAAAGGATATAGGCGGACAGTAAGCCATTACGATGCACAGATATCCCGTCTCGCGGACCCACTAAGTGATTCCTCGTTTTTTCACGAATGCGTGGGTCGAACCACTTTCTATAAAGGTACATTCTCCTTTCTTTTCTTTTTTTTTGTTTTCTTTTTCTTTTTCAATCTCCTATTCGCGGCGCGCCACGGCTCCCGACGCATGTTTTCGGATATGCGTGCTGCGCGCGGCGTCTCGTATCCGCAACCGCCGGCGACGTTGTGACTATCGATTGGAGCACGAGGTTCAGATAGTTGTTTCTTTCACGACTCCTAGTAGCCGTTGCCGAGCGAGTCTTCCTCCATGCCGTATAAGCTCGGTTGCTTAACGACACGCACTTTGCGTACGGAACAGAGCCGAGCATGATCACGCACGCGAAAAGGCACACGACTTCCTGTACTTGGCGTGCTTGCGTGACCCGAGATGTACAACCGGCTGAGGAAGCAGGCTGCACCGTACGGTACGCCGTGGGTGAATCTGAAATTGCGCTCAGCAACACTGACGTCTCGCAACACACTGTACAGCTTGCGCCATATATCGGTTATACCAAATTATTAGCTGGCATACATCCGAAGGCTCCGCTTATATAGAGATCTTGGAGGTGAATTATTAGTTGTCGTTTAGGCTGTCGTCGGAAATCCACTTGATATTATTAGTGTTTCGATGCGAGCACGCTGGAAACCGCCTGCTGCCTGTACCTTGCCTCCGGCTCACTTACAATGTAAGCATTTCTGACACTTAAGTTTTCCTGTGCTTAATTTTCCTCCCTTCATCGCTCTAGACTATATATATATATATATATATATATATATATATATATATATATATATATGTGTGTGTGTGTCTGTGTGTGTGTGTGTGTGTGTGTGTGTGTGTGTGTGTGTGTGTGTGTGTGTGTGTGTGTGTGTGTGTGTGTGTGTGTGTGTGTGTGTGTGTGTGTGTGTGTCGCTGGTTGAATGCTACGTGTTCTGAACACCTGGGCCTTATCGATCTCTATTTACTCAAATGGGCGCTCCATATTGACATTCGTATGACCAGTCAATGAGGAATGAAGCAATTACTGCACAATGGGGGCGCGCGCGCCGATGGCGCTAACACGCGTCTTGCATAGGAGCGAGATGCGCTGAGGAGCTTATCGCGACGCTGCGGCAGAATGTTCGATTACGCCACAGCTGCGAGTGTCAGAGTGCGATAACAATAAAATTCAAACAGCGCTAAAACGACAGGACCAGAATGAGGAGGAGACAAACACGGCGCTGATCAGCGCCGTGTTTGTCTCCTCCTCATTCTGGTCCTGTCGTTTTAGCGCTGTTTGAATTTTATTGTTACCATGCAACACCAACTCGCCCAATCCGCTGCCCTTCTGCAGTTCAGAGTGCGAGACGGCTATGCGTGTAGCGGTGGCCACGCTGGTGGGTAATCAAAGTACACCGTGACGTTTGATCCCAAGTGGTACGAGCCCGAGGTGGTGAGTGTGCGAATGAATAGAGTGCGTGGGTCGCAGTAGTCACGCTTACGGCTTACCGGCGCGACAACGTGTAAAAGGTCATGGTTTCGGGTTGGTGAAGGGGCGCATTCCTATTGAATTAGCATAACCCGAATTCCTGTCTTTATGAGACACGCGATCCAGTGAAGGCAGCTTTCTACCGCCGTCGGGTAGCGCCCACCGTACGTCTCCGAAAATGTGGTTCGCAAATCGACGAAGCTTCGCGTTTTGAAAGTGGAGCTATGAGCAGTAAGCATCGTCAGTGACGTAGGAAGTCAGCGCGGATGCAACTGCCATCGCGTTAATGTTGTTTGCCTTGACACTCCCATACCGGCCGTACTGTGGCGGGAAGTAACCACTTCACAACCCTCTCCCAGCCTCCTTTCTCCTCTCTCGACAAAACCCTTCTCACGACGCTGTCGATCTCGACGGTGTTCTCAAACACAACGATCTTCGCCCGCGTCTATTTTCACTGCCGATCCTGCACTGCCCGTGCGTCTGACATTCTATCACTTTCCAATTTTTCTTCTCTCTTTCTCCTCTTTCTCCCCCCCCTTTCTTTTTCTTTTTCCTCCCTTGAGGTACGGTAGAGTTGTCCGTAGTTAGTGGGATAGTTACCATTCCTGTTCATTTTGCTCTTGAAGACCACTACAAGTACTACTACACGACGAAGCGTAAACGGTAATTTGGGAGGTTTGGGGGATTAGTAAAAGAGAATTGCAGGAAGAAAACAGGCAACCAAGCAGGCATTTGTGAACACCACACTGAAAGGTAAAGAGGAAAGCATTCGTTTTTTTTTTCCTGTTTCCGGATAGGCTGTAGGATACCTATCATCGGATTCCCTTCTAATCACTTGCACACACGTACGTGAGCAGCTCGTGTTGTTTTGTGCTTTGCACTCGTGTCTGCGTGAGAACAAGGGTTGGGTACGTACACAAGCGACGGAAAGATACGCATACGCTCCAGCGCATCGCTCCGTGCGTTCAGCTGCAGTGTATGGTACGCTCTGAAGGGCAACCATTCTTGCTACCATTCCGGCGCTCATTAGCTGTCGCATTTGAAGCGAAAGCGAGCAGACCATTTTTTTTTCATTTCTTTATGGGGTTGTTTGTCCAACGGGTCACATCAGTTTCTTTTCAGCAGAAAGACTGAAAAGAACAAAAAAACAGGCAGACTTAACTACAGTTGGCATCTACGTAAAGCGAACCGTTCTTCGTGTGATTGGCTCATGAACCATGTGTGTGTGTATGCGAGCGTGGGTTTCGAGGTATAAACATTATTTTAGAATAGCAGCACATTATACGAAGAAACCATGTTACTTGCAGTGAATTATAGACAGTATGTATATTATATAGATATTATACACGCATATTTACGTGTACATCATATCTATATATAATTTTTTTAAACTTTCAGTGGCGATCCATAGTGTCGTGCTGCACTCTTGGTGTTTCCGAAGCGTCGAGTTTTTTCTAGTGCAACTGCGAATCGAAACGTGCCAAGCGTCTCAACAGACCCTTTCGCTGCTTCCAAACATAGGCCCTCGACCGCTTCCTGTTTTACTCACAGGCGTTAGCCGCTAAATGCATAAAAACGAGCAAGGAAGGCATTGGCGGCGACATCGAGCAGCAGGAGTGCGTTAAACTCTAAGCCCGCAGATTTTTAACACTTTTCCTCTGTACGTAACGGCAATTTTAGAAGTGAAGGTTGCCGTAAGTTATGCGAAAAATTTTACATATTAGTCTTGAGGCATAATACGCATGTCTTTTATCTGAAAACTTAAAAATAGGCTTTGCGCACAGTCAAACCACTTAAAAATGCGCTTTGTGTTCCTGCGCAGTACGCTGATAAGGCCCGTGACAGGAAGTTTCTCGGAGCCGTACTCTCGCGCTGTTGAACGCACTACCGGCGAAACTGTCTTAAGCATGCGTCCATGGCGTTCGGCGTTAGAGGCCAGATAAGTGCGGAAAAAGTTCGTGGAACTCGGCAATAAAGCTTCGCTTTCAAAGAAGAGTGTGATTCTGTTCAGTGCTGGCTTTCCCTTTAACAGCGGACTACGCCGAACTCAAAACCTCTGTGTCGGCTTTGACGTCACTAAGTGACTCTAGGCTACAAATGAATATCGGCCGTGAAGACTCGTAGCTGCACAAAAGTGGTGCATTATACTCTGAAACGCTCAGTTAGGAAAGTCCGTGAGACGAACGATTGGGAAACGACAAAGTACCGATTAACCACTTCCTTTCTGTATAACTCAGTGAGTTTGTACAGTAATGAATTAGAAAGAAGTAAGCGGAGGAGTAAATTCATTCACGTCTCTTATGCAACGTGCTATGTGCCTTATTCCTTCATTCATGCGACAGCTTTTGTTCTTCACGGCTGCACTTAAGAAGCTGCCCGGTCTGCACATGTTGACAAATATGTCAGCGACACCGCTTAGACATCAGTTCATTAGACTAACGTGTCAAACTAACACTAATGTGCCAGTCTAAATATCTACCGTCTATAGCCGTGCCACCGTAGTCGGCATACGTCGAACTAGTTACTGCTTGCATCGACCGACACGTTTTAATGCTTTGTAACATGCGTTCAACTTATCGCTTGACGAAAGTGACACAAAACTACTGCTTCCCGAGGGACTGTGCACATCCCGTTTCATTTCGCAAGTGTACAATACGTGGCGTGTCTTTTTTTATCCTTTAGTTCCCGCACGCCAGACATAGTTTATAGAAATTTGCAAGATTTCACCACGCGTATAGCTCACTCTTAAGACTTAAGCCATAGTTACGGCATGTAGAGATTAGAAAACTTTAATACCAAAACTTTGCCATTTATGCCATTCAAGCTTGCCATTCAAGTGTACCAGCACTACTTTTTTACGCAGTACATATGTATTGTTCAACAGTCGTGGCTTTGGCAAAACAGTAAGCAATGAAAATTTTGTCATACCGTAAAGGCCGGATAAATAGCACTGCTGTATGATGGGCAATGTTGGTATCTTGGATAACATTTTTAGCGCCAGCGGACGAGGACAGGATGGAGACGTTGTCAACACAAGCGCATTGTATTGTCAGCGTCTCCCTTCTGTTGTGTAGACTGGTGCATGAAAATGTTTATCCCCGGATAAATGGGGACGCATTCAAGAATTCAATTTTCGATAGTCATTTCCTACCGTAGTCAAAATACGGCAAAAGTCCAAGTTGCAAACTGAAAAAAAAAACAATAAAACTGAGAAAACGACAACTGGACCCGCAGTTCTGGTGTGCTTCTTTGGGATATTTTGTCACTTTTGTTTCAATATATTAACATCGGTGAATCGAGCTGTGGTGGCCGCCGGTTTGTCTACATCGACCATTAGTGTACCATGATTGAATCGCAGGTATGCGGGCTGAAATACACCAACTCTCGGGGTTACAGGAACAAGAACAAGATACCTAATGAACAAAAAAATCTTCAGCTGCTAGCCAGCGGCTTTCTTTTTTTTTTTTGAATTCCCACAACTTAACTTTTCAGATTATTGACTATCATATCTGTATAACGAAAAAATCAGTTGCCGAGACAGGCGCGGTTATAAAATAGAAACTAGGAACATCCGCCTGTGCGATGTGTGGTTCAAGTAAGCTACCGCACTTTGTTCGTATGATGCCGGAGACGTGTAAAATTGAAACAACGGCAACCGTGCCTTTTTCCAGTCGGCATGAAAAATGCAATAAATCGTCGGTCTACGCGTGACTGTGGTGGGAGGAGAAAATATCGCGCTGCCCCAACGTAGCGCTCAACTGCTCTGCTATTTCGAGAGAAACACAACGACTGTTCAATATCACGTCGGCGGTCAAAGAAGCGATGAAAGTAAAAACGATCCAAGGACGAAAAAAAAAAAACACGAAACAGCCATAGGACATTCGCTACAGCGTAACCCCATCTCACTGGCACCTGCCAGCACAAAAGCTTGACTGTGTGACTTTTTGTTCCAGCAATCATTTCTGGCATTTTCATCCAGTTACGTGTTTTTGCGAGAAGCGCACTCTTAAACGTCGTTGATATTTGTGTCATGTTGCTCCGCCTATTGTCTGGCTAGGCTGTCAGCTCTCTGAGCTCGCGCGGTGAGTCTGGGCATGCCATCACCCATCAGAAAGCCCCGTGGGCATGGGCTTTTTTTCTCTTATACAAGTATGCGCTGTCATTGGGCCCTGTAACGTCCAGCTATCATTCTGTTTTTATTCCGGTCACCTGACATCAAATTTACGTAACCACCGACGCAAGCATCGGGCGGCAAACCGCAGCGTTGTTTGAGAAGCCCAATGAAATGCGCTTCTCGTTTTTAACATGTCACTGTTGCTTTCAAAGCGAATAGCATTGCCTACATTGAACCGTTTTTCTTATCTTATTGGCTGAGAAGAGGCGAGAAGCACACTCTAGTGCAGAGAGTTTTGATGGGACCGAGCTCAGCCGAGTCAGCACATTGAAAGTAGCTAACCGGGTGAGAAGGATTGCGCCGGCGTCCGCGATTCGTTGGTTTCCCCTTACTTAGCTTGCAGTGGCTGCTAGAAAATCGCGGCGGCTTGCCACGGAACGTTAAGAACGCCGCTAAAACTGGTGCTCAACAAAGAAGAGTTGGCGGTGCGATGTCGTATATGTGCCGAAAGATCTCGATACCGTTATACTGCCGCACAAAATTTTCATTATACGAAAATAAATCTATGCTCCATCGCAGCCACGAGTAGCGAATGTCCCAGCGATCGGCGGGCAGCCATCTTCTACTCCTTTTGGAGCGGGCAGTCTCCGGCTTTTCAGAGAAATTTTGGTTTTGTTCGGGATATTAATGCGTCTTTAACGCGTACAGCTCACTCTGATAGTTTTCGCGGTTTTGTGACATTGCGTGACAGAGAGGCGAAGCGGCAGCAGCCTGAATACGTTTTACCAACCGTAATTGGTCAAACGATGCTTGTTTCGCTAATGGCGAAGAAGACGCCAATCAGAAATTAATTTTCTTTCGTTCCATCTAATCATGCAAAATGTGTGCGCAGATATTATATCATGTGGAGTGTTATTGTGGTTTTCGTGACGTCGCGTGACATACAGGCGCAGGGGGGGGGGGGGGGGGGAGGGTAGCTCGAGAAATTTTTCATCAATAGTGGAGGGCTGATTGCAGAATTGGAATAGAAATGTTTGGAAAGCTTTACAATATAGCGCCGATTGTTTTGTGCTAGCGTCTTGAACTTACCATGCAGTTGCTGCAACAGCATACAGCTCTTATTTTTGGCTACAGCGCTAGGCGATTGTTCTGCCACAAGGAATATTTTGTTGGTTGCGGTTCCGAGGTATGTCTTAGCGCTAGGCGATTGTTCTGCCACAAGGACCATTTTGTTGGTTGCGGTTCCGAGGTATGTGTTAGCACAAAGACCTGGTGATAAATTTTCTTCCTATTTCAAATATAATTCATTCATAATGTTGTACCTGCAGATGTTCATCGTTCTTACTGTATGGTATACAGTTGCAGATCTGAGAATGTTGAAAAATAATCATTGAATGATGACTCAAGCTTATAGTTCTGCTGCACAACTCACGCGCATGAGGCACAGTCACAGAAACTGAACACATCATGTTTTCGCTAAGGGCATACTGTCGAAAATGATGCCTACGATCACCAAAAACGCTTTAGTTACAATACATGTCGCTACACTAGAAAAAATGAAGGAGTGACTGTCCAACTACCAACATGTATTATGCCTTGCGCAAAAATCAGGTTGCGCTCGTGTGCGGCCGTCATAATGCCTGCCGAGAAAGCTACAGCATTTGCGTCCGTCCTGTATGTGCGCCGTACCATTATTGTGCTGTGAGTTCAAAGGTAGCGGGCGTCGATGTGTTTTTTGGGCGACGCGTTGCAGCGTCAGTCGCTGTGTAGCCCCCGTTCGTGCGGTAAAAGGAGCGCGAAATGACCGAAGAGGATATGCTTAGGTGAGGTCACCAATCGGGCAGCTTAGCTGCAATCAACGCCTTCAACGTAAAATACGGAGAGGGCTTGCACACTTGCCAAGTAAGAATAGCGGGTCTAGAGTACATATCTCCTTAAACTTAGACGTGTTGAAAAAACTCTGTGCCCACATTTTTAACTTAATCTTTCTTTCTTTTGCGCCTCTCTCCTCCTCTCTTTCTTTCCCCAATTCCCTTCCCCACGAAGAGTAGCATGTCAGCGATGTTTGTACGTCGGCTAAAAGCTCTGCCTTTCATTAAAGGGCTCTCTCTCTCTCTCACTCTCTCTCTCTCTCTCTCTCTCTCTCTCTCTCTCTCTCTCTCTATGTATCTATCTATCTATCTCTCTCTCTCTCTCCCTCTCTCGATGCTTCGTTAGTCGCGCAAGCCCTTGTATACTCTGGACAAAAACAAGAACGGTTAAATCTAGCGCAGTGGTGTGGCATTGCGGTATAAAACAAACGTAAATAAATTTTGGTCGACACACTGAATGCAAACCAAGTACAGGCACGAGCAGCACGCTCGCTAGAAGCGAACGTCGACAAATGTATTCTGCTCCTTTCTTGTGTTCCTCCATCCAAGTACTCGCGCTGCTTCTCACCATAGATAGCTTCAGGAATTTTCGGCCAAAACAGCTCCTCTTTCGACGCAACTTAGTATCTTTCCTTCCGCCTGGAAAAACACTGCACAGCCCACTGAGTAAGCGCAGTCGCTTTCGAGAATACCCGCCGCACTACGGGGATCAGCTTCCCGCCTCAAACAAAGAGCTCGCTTTGTGTGTAATGAAACTTCCTCTTTCTTCTTTCGTTCATATTACTATCTCAGGACAAACTGACACGTAAATACCGTAAAGAAACTTTCACGCAGGACAAGTACCGCAACTAGCGATCCGTCTTCTCAGGGCTTTCATTTCGCTCCGCGGATAGCCTTGTCTGGGCGTTTGATAATTACCCCGTACTTACCAAGAGAGGTGCAGCGGCCAACTTATGTGTAATCGCGTGCTGCGTTTACTTATACGTCTGCTTCTACCTACCGCAGCAGTGCAGCCAGCTTCGCTGCCGTGTTTCCTCAGCGTCGGCTCTCTTATTATCGTTACTACAGCTAGTCAGCGTCCAATGCCGAGTGGGGAAAGTGCGTCGCTTCTCTTACGAATTGCAGCCGCATTGACGTTTCTTGAGCTTACCGGCACAGTTTCTAACCTTCACTTTCCACGGTTAGCTGTTCGGAGAGCTTGACGCAATAATGTACTACGGTTGAGCATTCGTCTACGCTATGTCCCGAAACATCTAATAGTCAGTCTAACTGAACAATATTCAAGCAACGCCATTTCAGAAATGAATGACGTACAGCTCCCACTCTTTTCTGAGTGTTTATTTTTTTTCTTTCTTTATGCGAAGCATCATATGGCCCATTGAGCGAAAAGGCCGGCTTCTGTGGCAGCGAAATGGCACCTAAATTCTCATTAGCTAAATTCCCAGCGGGCGAAACGGAACACATGCTGCCACCACAGCGCGCCAGTTGTTGCGTGAATGGAGAGGGCATCGCTGCGACCTCTCCGAGTTCTTGGCCAGGCATTCGTCCATGGCAGAACGTAGCATGCGCACTGGCCCTGCGTTGGAAACCGATGCGCATATATATACATACATATATATATATATCCTACACCAATTTAATCTCAGAACTGGGGACCGCTCAGCGGCGTTCAACTGGACATGCTGTCGTCCTAATTGGCGGAACCAACCGGCGATTCAAACTTGCGAGTATCCTCGAGGCTTCGAACTTACGACCAACAGATTGTAGAATCGTGGACTACCACCTCAGCCGCCTTGCCTTGGTAAAGCAAATAAAGAATACTTACCAGGGAGAGCGCGATTGAGCCAGCAGCTGTCGTGATTGGCTAAAGCCCACTCAACATTTGCGCACTGGAAAGAGCTGGCGTCTTCGCCTTCTCAGTGTTTGTAGCATGCCGCCTTCCCAGTTGCGGTGTTTGCTTATTCGTTCGTTCGTTCGTTCGTTCGTTCGTTCGTTCGTTCGTTCGTTCGTTCGTTCGTTCGTTCGTTCGTTCGTTCGTTCGTTCGTTTGTTTGTTTGTTTGTTTGTTTGTTTGTTTGTTTGTTTGTTTGTTTGTTTGTTTGTTTGTTTGTTTGTTTGTTTGTTTGTTTGTTTGTTTGTTTGTTTGTTTGTTTGTTTGTTTGTTTGTTTGTTTGTTTGTTTGTTTGTAAGAGTGGTTCACACCTACTATAGAATCGGGTTACTAAAGAAAAAAGATCAAACTAATCTAAGAGGAAGCACTGTTGAAAATTTTTTGAATAGCTGAAAGAATGAAGTCACATAAATTTAAAAAATTAGCAAAGAAATCGTCCTGATTCTATTGTGTACCTCACAACAGCTGAACCAACATACCTATGGCAGTGTCCGAGAGAAGGTGCTCCGAAAGATAGAATACCCGGAATCGTTATATTCAATCCAGCGCCATGGAATTGCCCTTCTAAAGTATGTTTCCTTAAGGATGAAAGACGGAGACATGACAGGAAGAAATGTTCCATTGTCTCATCCTCACCATATGAGCGCAACGAAGAGGGCGCCAGGCCAGATCGATGCAGTTAATAGTTTAATGTAGGCATTCGATATATCAATTTTGTAAACGGGACTTTATTTCTTCTATTATGGCGGAAGTTTCTGCTCCAACAAAATAGGAGGTGTCGGTAACCAGTTAAATTAGTTAATGATAGATTGAACGAGTATTGCATGACTGCATGTCTCCAGAACCTAGCAGCAGTCATGAAAGCTAATGCAGGAAGCATTGGAATAATTGGACCCCTAAGTGCCCCTCTCACCAAGCTCTCTGCTAATTCATGAGTAACTAATCCTTTGTGACCAAGCACTCATATAAATCTAATTAGAGTTAAGTGAGAAGATGTTCGACAATGAAATGTACGCGAAATATGCTAGCCATTATTTGCAGTAGGAGCTGAACATTAAGATAAAGAATCCATTACCACTACAATGTCCGATATTGAGGAATTCACTTTTCGTAAAGCCAATATAACCGCCAGAAACTAAGCTAAGAATACTGGTATGTAGTCAGGAAGCATTAAAGAGAACGACCAGTCAAAACGGGAAGGGAAAATTTCGATTCCCGATTTTTCTTCTCATTGCAGTGCATCTGTTGCTATGAAGGCGTTTACTTTTAGTTCCAATAAGTAATTTTGTAACAGCCCATTTAATATATGGTGAGAAAGGTCTGTCGCGTTGTTTGGGTATATGTCATCAAACATAATCTGAAGATTCTCTAGCTCACTGCCAATAGCAGGGATCTTGCATAAACGTACATCTAAGGGATCAACAAATGCCTGTACGAAGACGACCTGAGGAGTGTGCAATGACAATGAATGAACGCGTCTGGCTTCTTTTTGTTCTAGTGTTCGGCTTTTTCTCGTGCTTACTGGACGGCGCTGACGTCGTCTTGTTCACTTCAAGGATAGAAACAAGTCTATTAATGGGGCAGCACAAATAGAAATTTCAGAAAAGCCGAGCAATTGCATCTTTAAGAAGCCAAACGGGTTTGATTTTGTACAGACCAGTGGCCAAGACCGGACAGGTAACAGGAGGAAGAAAAAGCCGAGTCTTCCACTTCACCACCAGCAGGCGTAACTTCCGGGAACGAATACGACACGCAATATTTTCACTTTTTGTAAGGAGATTAAACGCTCCAACCTGCAAATCTTTACTCCAGCAAACACCGCACGAAACAGTCCAAGGCTTACTGCGCATTATATTTTGCCACCTATCGCCTCAATGCTACGTGTTACGGGCGACACTGCATGTTTTATTATTTTATGCTTACAGCTAGCATTGAAGCGCACTTCTTTTAGTTGTGCCTCCAAGTTACGTCGTCCAACGAACAACAGCACAAGGTTGCCTATTGGACCTCAGATTTTTCGTCCTAGATCAAGGCTCCGCGACCTGGCAGATAGCCAGAGAATGAGAGGGCAGGGTAGTATGTTGGAGGGAGTGACAGTCTTGATCCTTCCGCTCTTGACGGAGTGTGCAAAGTATGATTATTGCTTCCCCACGACAATATTGTGCACAAAAAAAAGCTAGGCAGATTTCGAAACGTAGGTAATGACTAAAGAGAAGCAGTACCTCATGAAACCTGTTCCTGCGTAGCAAGACACCACTTGTACGACGATCCAAAGATTACCCCAGGGAAGACATTTGAGGAGAGGTCTCCTTTGTATCCTTTTCCCCTTTTCAGGGCGTTCCCCTCGAACGTGACATAACCTTGTTAGGTGCGCGATTAATCGTTTTACTCCTTCCACGATACTGCGGTTCTTTTACTATGTACTCTGTTTTCAACGCTTTTGGATGGCAGCAATTTTTTTTTTCATTTCCCCGTTTTACAGTTTCGCCACGTGATCTCTCTTTCTTCATTTTTCTGCAGGATCTTTTCACACGCTAGCATGCGGTCGTTCTCGCTCTCTCATCGCTCTCTCTCTGGTTTCTTTGTATATTGTGTTAGTAGTTCTTTTTAAACGCTCATTTTCAAACCTACTAAGCAAAAAAAAAGTTAAAATGTTCTTCTTTGTTCAGCCCTCGTACCACTTGCACTATCTAGGATTTTTTTTTAATATGCGCCGTTCCCTTGTCCTTCCTTTCTCCCTCCCTTCCACTGACACGCCTGAGGTCGAGATGCGATAGCGTTTGTTTGCGTATTTGCGCTCAGATGTTGGGGCGCTGCCAAGCGTAACGCGACTATGAGAAACTTTCCCTCGGTTAAACCCCTCTGGCCCTACCGAGATAACTCGACCGGCTAGTACTGAACGCCTACAGCCCTCCCCCCCCCCTTTTTTTTTTCTCGATCCCCCTTTCCCTCGCCGCGAACCGTTCTTTCCCGCCTTAGCTCCGAGGCTCGAGTTCGTCGTTACTCGTTCCACTGGCGTCTTCGTCTTATTTTCGTGTTGCTTCGCGCGTCCTTTGCTCCTTCGCATTGTCCGCGTGCGTATCGTTCCGGAAAACAGCATTAAAGCAACGTGACGGCACACGCTTTTGCGGAGAGGGTGCTCGCCACGGGGTCGTTGACATCTAGCTTGCACGCCTGCCATCCACCTGGTTAGCCGGAGCGAGCGAGGAGAGCCGCCGCCACCGATTCTCTGCTAGCTCTATTATCACAGCAACAATTTGCGTATGGATTGTGCATGGCAGAGTACAGTAATTCCGTGTGTATTAGAGCGGGGGTGTGCGCGTTTATGTGTGTGTGTGTGTGTGAGTGTGCGTGTGCGTGTACACGTGTCGGCACGTTTTCGTGTGTGCGTTAGAAAGGTGAAGCGTTAAGAAATTAGAGGAAATTTTACTCCTCGATCGAACGAATAGTCAGAAGACGACAAGCCAAGCTAATGATTATTCATTGGACGTTGAGCAGTACAGAAACTGGGCGTGTGAGCTCGAGGCACACTTTAAAGGTCTATGTGTGCATTGTTTCCTGTTCGAGCGGTAGCGCGTGAAGCCTGCCTACGGCAAGACATGCCAGCTATCAGACAAACGTTGCTGCACGAGGCGGCCGGGCCCGTTCTGCTTGTGGCAAATGCAATGCTGCGGTGCAGGAGACGACCGATACCCTTCTATCCAAATGGCCGGGACCAAGTTTCTCCCCTGGCAGGAAGAGGCTCCAACTTCTCCCAAGATGTCCACGCACAGGCGACACGGTAACGGAGCGCTCCCATCTTGGCAGCGAACACCACCCTCCTCCGTTTCCGCCGAAATCGCGCGCGCCCAACATTCTAGGCTTTTCTGGTTCAGAATTCAGCAGTGTAGCTTTGACGGCGCTTTTCTTCAATTCTGGAATGTGGGAGTGAAAGTGAGCGTGGAGAGACGGTAAGGAGTGGTAGCTGACAGCCCTCCACCTAGTGGTGGCAAAGCGTTATAGAGCGACCTTACTACATACTACGCTGACCGGCGACACACCATCACGATGTGGCGGATAATGCCGGATACCATTCATCCTTCCACCAAATCGATAAAGAAAGATGAGAAGCAACAAGCTGGCAATTTTTATCTCGTCCGCACACATTTCCTCACAGGGAGGGTACAAAGAACGCAGCCTCTATGGCCGAAGAGGCAATTTCGGGTCATCATGTCAACTGACAAATAGCCTATGCACGTACTGGTTCGCGCGGAAAGAGTGGTAGCTCACGTACATCTGAAGCATAACGTAGCACTATCTGGACGTGCTATCTTAATGTGAGTAGCCGTTAATGTTTCTAGCCAGTCACTACGAGTTATGTAATAGCTACGTACCTGAGTGCCAAAATGTTTCGAGTGGCTTCAAGGATCATAAAGTCCTGCCGTAGACAGGCTCAGCTTTCTACGTTCCCCTCCCCCCTCCCCAAATAAAAAGAATAGACCGATGAAGTGCCACACCGTCATGCTGATGCATTTGTGGGTTATCATCGTTGTTTGAGATCTATAATAATGTTGTTCTATCTAAATGTGAAAACAAAATGTTTAAAGTTACCACGACCTTTACAAGTAGCATTCTTTATCACTGGCAGTACTGCAATGTTGAAATATGACGTAGTATTGTTTTATCTTGTTTTGTTTTGTTTTGTTTTGTCTTATTGGCGGAGCCAATGTAGGCGATAGTAAAGGAGAACTATGGTGCGAGTCGGTATGTGCTCTAGCTGCGGCTTGGGCCCATGTACCGGTATTGCACTGACTCCGACAACGACACTTGTCAGCGCAATGTAAACGCAGAAATAAACCGTGGGCAGTCAAAACATGGCAATCTAGCAATCTAAAGCGTGACCAAACAACATAAGCACGTCAACAGTACCACAAAGCGTTACTGTCAGCCTGTTTTCCCGGGGGAATGGCAGATGATGCCCTCTACCCATGGATCTCATTACTAGGCAGCACAGTGATGGCATCGGTGGTGTCATCACTGTCATGAGGCACACTTTCAGATGAAAGACGATGGCGATGATGACGGCGAAGACATGAGCGTGATCGAGCAACTACATGAAAAAATAAAGGCGTGAACAAAAAATAGCAACCGTCCGAGAGCCGCGTCACGTGAGGATGGAACGGACAAATCTTTCAGGCTGAACTGCTGGCAATAGTTCTTGCTTTGCGAAAGGAACGTGGTTAACCGAGGGGCCCCGTTTTTATTACTCCCATCATAAGAAGCCAACAAACAAAGCGTGCCAGCTCACGCGTAATCCGAAGACGTGGAATCATTCCCCACCTACAGCCACACTTTCATTGCCATTAATTTATAATTTATTTAATTCAAATAGTCAGTACAACTGAGTTCCCCTATGTTGTCCTTGGTGTCTTTGTTTGTTGGCTTCTTATGATATGAAGCGTAGCTATAGTCACAGATTCTCTTTCTGTATGCAGCGCGCTTAACGCGTTTGCCAATTCGGCAGCTTTGAACACATTTTATGCATTAGCTACACCCCACTTAAGTTTAGTTCGTTTAGTGTGGCTACCAGGCCCCCGAGACATTCATCCTAATGAAATAGCTGATTCTCTAGCACGAGCCTTTTTAAATGGTCCAGTGATATCCGTGCTGCCCGCAACTGCATTCATCACAGCGGCGAGACGCAGGCAGTTTTCTTTGACCGAAGATAGAAAAAGCCTCTCATTAGAAAGACTTTCTGCATCTAAATTATCCTTGGAACCGACAATGGTGTCCTACCCAACGATTCAAATTGCCATTTACAAAGCTCTGTTGCCTATCCCACCACTTAATTTTTACTTGCACATATGCGGTATGGCGGTATCCCTTCATATTCTCTCTGCAATAAGCCGGAGTCCATCGATCATTTTTTTATTATTGTCCCGGTGGTTATCTACTCAACGAAAGCGATATATTGATATTCTGCTTCGTAATCTAGGGCTAACTTTATGCAGTACTGTTCTACTCTCATTTGGAGCATCGGTATTAGGACGCAGCCACAGGAATGTTTGTCGATCCAGTTATAATTACCTCTGCGACGTGAAAAAATTACCTCAAGAATAGTCGATATTTTTTATGATTAATTTGTTTAGGGGGTACATATATTGGCGCGACGTGCGAACAAAGACTTGGCAGGAGGGAGTAAGGAAGAACAGAGCAAGCGCTAAACTTCAATTGCTTATTCGTAGAGGGAAACTCCTCCTTCAATAAATTATGAAATTGGAAAATTTAAATAGCAAGAAGACATTGATGACTAATACTATTAATATTATTATTCAAAAATCAACCTAATCAGCATTTACGTCGACCACTTACTTCAGGCATGTTCAATGTTATGTCCTGATTACCCTACCTGTTTATGCGAGGCTGACTGCCTTGTTACAGAGCATTTTATTTCATTTATTATCGGTTTCTTTCCCATCTTCGATTACCTTTTCCCCTTGTTTTATTATATTACCACCCGGTTACTGACCTATCACTCACAGTGGGTTTGTGTCAACAAATAAGGAATCATCATCGTCGTCGTCATCAGCGGCGGCGGCGCCATTGTGAGAGAAGAGACCGTGAGATGAAGGAAGCAGCAGCAAAAGGAGCAGCCTGTCGGACGGTGGGCTCAGACTCTCTCCCTCCTATGTCTGGTGCTACTTAGCCCACAGACCAGCGTCTAACGCTGGTGCACGCCTACGGGACGTCCAGCGGAACACCGACTACAGCCACGTGGTCACTACCGACCCCAGCCACAGCGCTGTATTGCGTCCCTGTCTATCTCTTTTGTCCGCGACTGTCGCGCTGTAGCTATTATGAAGCTTCACCAACTTGCCCAATTTTCCCTCTTATTGTATGTAAGGGCTTACCCCTCCTCGTCGACACCAGCATGGTGCGAGTCTCTTGCGGTTTACAACGAGAAAAACTTTGGTAGTATGAAGTGATTACTCGTGTATAACAGAATCGTTTTGAATCGCGTACTGAAGTGAACCCTGTTGAATTTAACCTCACAGATCCTTTCCTCTCTCTCAAAACAATGGCTTGGCATCGCACCTCTAGCATCATCTGCAGTTTTGACATAGGATATATTGCGAAAGCAATTACAGGGACGTTTCAGGAGAATCTCCGCCGTCACCATCGGTGTCGCCGTGAGGTTCCACTTAAAGCCCAAGTGCGATAAGGTCCTCCCGCGCGCTGTATGCTGTAGGTGCGAAGGTAAGCAGGAAATCATGGTGGCTTGATGCGCGCCATCTACCCGTTCGCCCAGTGTTGTGCGCGCAAGGGGGGGGGGGGGAGGGGCTGGAACAAGTGAGCGCACGTCTCCTCTTCTAGCCTGGACGTGGCTGCACATGGCGCGGCGGAGCACAGTCGTAGACGCCCCCTTATTTAGAGTTAGTCTCCGGTGAGTGAGAAGTTTAGGCAGGCCGACATGGCTGGTGGCTTCAAGTGTTCTGTGTTCTCGCGCGCCTACTTTTGGAGGTCGCTTAATCCCAAGTTTCGAAGACTCATTGAAGCGAGAGGCAGCACAGAGCGTTCGCTCGCAGCTACTGCCAATCTGCATCACGCCACTGTTGCGACAGCGACTGTCCGTAGTCATCGAGTCAGATCTGTTCATGTTTGCCTGTACCCGGATGACGCCATGCTTGTTAACTTAATTTGTAGGTGATCGTTTACTGCAATATATACGGCCGATAAAACTACGAGCCTAGTACTTTGTTATCGCTATCAATGTTTCGCCTATCGGGCGAAACTTCAACTTTTTCTTTAGCCACGTAAAACACATGGAGAGAGATTTGGGAATTTGTCCTTCCCTCCGTGCGAGGCATTAACTGGACCTTTTCTCACCCCTATGTTTTCCCTGCATGTCATGAAGCGCCACCTGCCTGAACTATAGAAGACGCTTCATCAGGACGTGACCGGCTCAATCCAGACCGTCAAAGTTCTTTTAAAGCGAAGAAACACTGCGCTTAACATGTGCGAGGGACGTTCCGAAAGTCTCATTTATTTTCACGCATAAACTTTATTTCCAAAAAAATGCACTATGGTATCATAAATTATACAGGTTGCACTATTTTTCCATATTCGCCACCGATATTGAGACATTTGTCGAAGCGTGCAATCAGTTTGAAAAAAACCACTCTGGTAAAACTGGGTGCCCTGCGATGCAAGGTATTGTCGCACAGCCTGCTCCACGTCGGCATTGTTTTGGAAGTGACGTTCTGAGAGTGCGGCTTTTAATGTAGGGAATAGGTGCCCATTCATACCGGATAACAGCATGCACTTCCATTGGCGACCACGTTGTCAACACACGTCTGTCTGTCATCGTGATTTGTACTCAAATAACCTCGGGCACGCCGGTCTGCTACTCTCTCTTCTTCGGCGCTCTGCGCGTGCGTCATTCCTCCTACGCTGACGCTCCTTCCGTCGTTGAACCAGCAACGGGCGTGGATTCTTACGGCGATTGTTTGTTTCACCTGGTGTACCATCTTCTCTTTAAAAAAAAGACATTACGAAACTTACTTTCAGAATGTCCCTCGAAATTCTCGATGACACTCGCACTGCCTTTCCGTAGAAATACGGGCACCGAAGATTTGCGGCCATAACTTCTCCGGCAGCACGGCTTAGCGCTTTGTCCTTATTCCTTATTCATGTACCCGCCATCTGTGTAACCGTTCCACTGCACACAATCAGCGTAAGTTATATTCAGGTGTCATTCCCAGGGAATCGCTGTACAATTTGCTCGCACACATTCGTGTTCTACGCATGGAATGGTGCCCTATAATGCACATTGAGCGCCAACTAACTTCAGCCTAAATCGCACGCGTCATGGCGCTGCTGTTCTGGCTGCTGCCATTCTTACTTCATATTCATCTTGAAAACGTCCATATTTTTGTGCCAGCATCGTTATCTACTTCATGTCTTCGATGATAGACGCCGGCGGCGGCGTCCAACGCTGTCACCGCCTACTGTCCTTTACGTCATATGCTTTTGCCTCTAATATACATCTACAGACTGGTGAAACACGACCTCCCGACGCAGTACGCGTACTCTATACCCAACGACAACTTTCTCTGGCAGCGAAGCAAAAGATACGGAGCCGAGGCACACTTTCTTTCTTTCTTTCTTTCTTTCTTTCTTTCTTTCTTTCTTTCTTTCTTTCTTTCTTTCTTTCTTTCTTTCTTTCTTTCTTTCTACTGCGCAACTGCATGTAGTCCGCAGATGAAAGCAAGTGTTAACTACGTGCTGTAATACAAACAATACCACTTATTACGTTTATTTATTTTTTCGTGGTGTATTTCATAGCAAATAAAAAGATTTCTTAGGAAAATGATTTTCGTTTCTTGCTGTGCCTAGCTTTCTGGCTTTCTGGTATCCATGTCGGGCTTTCCTGGTCCGATAAACCGCCAGCGAGAATTCGTCAGTACTTCGCGTAGAAACACAAGAATACCAGTTCCGCAGATGCGAGCGCGAGCGCGCAGCTTTGGCTGCGCTGCCACAGAAAGTGGTCGTCTTCTTCAACTGAAGTCATGAGAAGAACGCATCTTCTTAGACCACGCATTTGGCCTAGAGATATCGACGGTCGCCGAGCGTGGATGTACGGTCCTCACCGTAACTCCCTCCTCTGCTACATCAGAGTTGGGCTTGAATTCTGTGTTGCACGAGTGGAGACGGAGGTCACGTTTGAATAAAGGCGTTGATACCACCGCCCATGCTCTGCAGCTACAAAATTATTGCAAAGTTACGGATATGTCATCGAAACTGTGAAGACGCTCATTTTGCTCAAAACGAACTTCGACTTTCTTCTCAACCGTACGCCTTCAAGTGTAGTACTTCGAAAAAAGAGCCATTAAGCCAATTATAATGGGCAATGTGCCCACACCATTGTCGCGTACGGTGGACATTCATTGTCTAATACGGCACGTATTGACACGTTATTTCTGCGTGTGTTTCTCATCTTCGGCCATGTGCGGCTTCACACTAAGATGACACACTGGGGATGGCACGCTAACTCACATTCGAGGAAATTTAGCAAGAAAGCCGAGCAGTGCCATAATGTGAAGAAAGTAGCAAACAGCACTGACTAATGAGGGAAAGAACCATTTGCCAGTACCCTCCCCCCTCCCCCGTTTACAAGTCCCGGTGGAACTTCAATTAGTTAACTTTGTATTAGGATAGCTGACTGTAGTGCAGGCCACCTTCCCTTTTTTCAACAGTTACGAAACACAAACAGCAACCAGGAAATGTCGACACAAAATCCCTCAGTGCGCGTTAGGCAACACACAATTCCTATAAAGCCATGCGATGCCATAAGTAGGCAAAACACGACTCGTGTCACTGAAATTGGCTGCGGCGACGTGAGGCTTTTCTATTGAAAGACACACTTCTCCTGATATAAAGAGTGATCTTTAGAACGTTTAGCAGCATCCAGAGATATGAATCTCCCTGAATGCTACGTGATCGCAGCTCACCACAAGCTTTGTTCACGCACGAAGTTGTCTGTTCACTATTCCTCGTCTTGTTGTTGTCGACGTTGTCGCTGTCTGTTATAGCTTTTGCTATCGTGTTCGGCGCTAGTAACGCGCAGTGACTATACGAGATCGGCCAACCAGCGAGACAGCCATCTATTACATGGGGATTCTCATAAAATCCTTTAAGTGTTAATTAAAATATATAGTAAAAGTGAAAGGCCAAAACCAGGAACCATCCTACTAACATCAAGAGCAACATTGTTCCCTCCTCACAAGTCGTTACCCCAGATGCCACACTCAACGTTGTTTCCCTTAAGCTTAAATTGCAGACAGTCGCAGTGGTATAGTCGTGTACAAAGTAAGCTGCACTGACACTTTGTTGTTTTGCGCAGAGCAAGAAAAAAAAGGTTGTTTATTCCGTTTGTATATATTACAAGTGGGTCTGTATGCTCAAAACATCCAAGCACATCAAAATGGCACTGAATACGCAGTGTTCGTATAATACAAGAGTGTATAATGGCAATATATTCGCGCGTTATATCACAGTCCATCACACACGCCGACGTTCCATTGTCTAGTTGACCACAGGACGAAAATCTTGCCGACACCTTGATCTTTGTTCCACAATATACAGAGACCTGAATGACCAGAATGCATTCGCGACGCTGGAGTCGTAGATAGGGGTTTATTTCGCGTTTGCTTGTGCAGCTGCCAGGTAATTGTCATGGCAAACAAATGATGCCAGCCTCAGTTTGCTCAGCCACAATCAGTTGAGCAAAGTGCTGCTCAGACTCAACGTAGCTTCAGCGCCGACAAATGCGATATACATGTTAGCGTATCAGGTCATATACAAGTCGCAAGCGTCAACGCAAAAAAGTTCGCTGCAGTTATTTGTAGTTTCCCACAATAACAGCGGAGCTGGAGAATGTTTAACAAGGAACACAAGGTCAATCTTGTCCCTCGAACATATCCAGAAAGAAAGAATCCACGACAATGATGTTCAAGAACACCTCAAGCGCGTAGGCAGTGCTTGTAATGAGAGATAATAAATGTCGTTCTTTGTGAGCAAAATAAATGCTAATACCTTATGCTGTGTGAATTTTACACGAATGGTAACAAATTTTTTTGATAGTGCCATAATTCGCACACCGCATATGTGACGCTTAGATAAAAAGCTATAGGGCTAACAACCACAGCCTATATCAAGGCGTTTTGAAGTCTGAATGTGAACTTCGCAGCAACGTGATTTAGAGCCGCTAATAAGACGGCCCTTTGTACACAATGCAGCATATGCTTTGACTGAAGTGCCAGTTCTATTCCCGCCCGGCAACATGGCAGTCGAAACACCAATTTTTTCTCAGTGTATCTCTCGGCGCTTCTGTGCCTTATATTCTGAAATGTCATTAAACATAACAAAAAAAAGAAAAACGTCGCCTGGAATACTGTTAGCTTTTCCGCAGTTTTATACGGTGCCTAGCGTCAACCGATGTTACAGCATACGCATTTGCTAGGAAATTAAATCTTACAGATGGAGATTTACCAAGAATGGTCAATTTGTTGAAACAACTTGGGCGTTGAATGGAGGCTGATAAATACATAGAATAACTATTTCAGAAACTCTACTTCAGTTCCTTGTCTGCGTTAAAGTGTCCTTCAAAATACCGCATGTCGTAATCTTACGTAGATATAACTGCAATAAATCGCAGAAGTTAACATACGAGTAATAATGTTTCTGTTAAGATGTTCGCTGCTTTTCTGAGGATCCACTGAGAAAGAAAGAAAATCACCGAGAAGGCGGTTGCTTTTCGGTGCTATAGTTTCATTTTCTTTTGCAAATTGTTTTTCCAAGACGTTAATTGCGAGTTGTCACAGACTCACTTTCTCTTCAAAAGCGAATCGCATTTAGGCTCACCAAGTGAGCGCGAAGCTCAAGACTTAAGCGGCATGCTACATTGGCCGGAACACTTATGCAACCACACAGCGTGAGAAGCGGCTCAGTTTCATGGCTCATTCATCAGCACATTTATTCAAGCTTATGTGATGTGAATTTTATGTGACAAATTTCAGCAATGCGACGACCGTAACTGCAATATGTCAAGACGTGTGCTCGGCATACTACGACCATAAAACTTCGGAGTTTAGCGGGAATCGATACTTATTTGGTGCTTATTTGTCAAAAGCCTGGTTGTCGCTTCGACCACAGTCTTTCGGACATTTCTCTGGCGCGGTTTCTCCTTGCTTCACAGTTTCTTCATAAAAGCAACCTGGTTTTGTGTGAACTTTTGCGGAGCTTAAAGAAAAGAAAAAGAAAATAAAAGCACCGGCGAAACATTTGCCATGAGAAATGTTAAATGACTCACATCAACAAGAATGTCACGACTGTCAGTGCCTGCATTTGCCGAAAAGAAAAAAAAAAGATGCCTCCGGACACATGATGCGCACGTTAGTTGTCATTGTAGCAATCAGTGACAGGGTGCTCCTACGGCAAATGCGGTGCATTGAACGCATATGTGGGCGAGGATGTGCTGCGGGCAGTGTAAAGTATGCCGTATCTATAAATGCGAATCTTGGCGCATCAAAACGAACGGCAGGTGTGTTGAAGGTATTCCAAACGGAGTCAAGTAGAACGTAATAGAAGGCATCGTAAGACGGTGCAATTGGGCTGAAAGTTCAGTGTATCAGTTGGCGATTAACAGCATCAGTTTTCATTCGGCAGTTCAAAAGTGTGTCGGAATTTTCTTTGAACTGGCCCTAACTGGTGTCCACATACCAAGCTGTAAATGCGGCAATGTCAACAGAAAACGAAACATATTGACAAATGAAAGAAACCACCGGCTGTAGAAAACTATAGATAAATACAGGCCAATAAAATCTATGATAGTATATATAACTCATGTGAAACGTCCAATAGGACGTTAGGAATGGACGAGAGACTGAAATTAGTCAGAAGGATTCAAAGATAACGCAGTGCCAGAAACGGACATCAGTACCCAAGGCTCTGGAGGTAACGTTGCATGTCGCATTGAGCCAACGAGAGAGTGGGGGTTTGCGAAGCGTCGGCGATTCACTTCTTACTCGACAGTCTAACGAACTTATTCATGATCATAGTTGTCATTACGAAGAATTACCGAAGGAGGCGGAGAAGCGGGAGCGTATTCTAGGAAAAGGACAACGACCGTTTCGTGTAGTGGTCCTGAACGGCTTTCCTCATATCCTGCTAACCATGACAATCAGTGAATGTTAGGCAAGTGTCTTTTAAGCTTGACTACTGAGGCGCGTGAGTTCACTCAATTTCACTGAGTAGGCGCCTTGTTAGCGTGCACACGTGCTCTATGATTATGCTAGGCCTAACTTATAGGCAAAAGGTTCACCACTAAACCAGTTTGACGCTTCTACACAAGGTTTGGGATGAGTGTGCGAGAAAATTTACTTATCCGAGGATGAACGGCATTAACGTATCTACTTAACGTATCTACTAATTGTGCGTACAACTTGCAAGAGAGACGTAATGCGGCCGCCTGTCCCAGCCTATCTATTTGAAACATGTCAGACGACCCCTTCGTTGGCGTTACCGTCCAAGTAAACCCTTGTATCAAAGCGCGCTCCAGCTGTTTCAGTCTGTTTGAAAATCTATTCACTACGGTTCGCCCCGTTTTTGATGACAGAGCGTGGTGAAACCACCTGCGTCATTGCGGTATCGAGAACGATGCAGCTACGATGCGTAAAATACAGCGGGCTGACGTGACGTGAACTCAATATGACGTCATGAAGTCATGAAGTCATGAAGTCATGAAGAACATGTTGCTGTCGAAAGTTCTTCGCGGAAACAACTTTGTACAAGTTTCCTTCAAGAGTGCTCCTGTGCAACTTTGACAGTTATTATTTGACAACTTTCACACAAGCGGTCATTCAATGCTGCAACGTGAACACAATCAAATTTCATTTCAATACTGCACAGAGTCAGAGTTGCCATTTCATAGCAAGCAGCTCTATCGTGTGGCTACAGACGAGTGAATACCATTCAGTCATGTCGTTACAAACCACAACGACAGGTTGTTGGAGATCGTCTAACGCGACATAATACTTGTACGAAAACAGCCAGAGTCCCCCCCCCCCCCCTTAAAAGCCATGCAGCTCAGTCAAATTCTTTCCGACTGACTTGCTTCGTACGTTGCTTTTAATGCGATAACAATGTGCAGCACATTCTGACAAGACAATACACGAAAGTGTGTGGGACATATGCAAGAAGTGTTTCTCCCGGGCAAACGATTTACCATAGACTGGTTCATGAGTTATGGTCAATCATGACAAGAACAAGACGACATGCAATGCATTGGCCAATGAATAGCGAGTGCCACTCAAGGCAAGCTTCTTAATGTGGCTGCTAGCCACCGCAAATTTCCGAATTATTCAATGTATTGTCAAGGTCGTCCACGCACTGATTCTTTGCAAAACAAGGATGATGGATTGTGTTACATGCAAGCACAAATAAATAAGAGCTTTCGTCATCTTTAGTTATGAATGCATATGTGATCCCAATGAAATAAGCGTACACATCGCACGCAGGCCTATATATACATCGAGGTGGCTTCTTTGCATGGAATGGTGCTAGAGCCCTTGCTCTGAAAGAGAGATAGAGAAAATATAGACGTCAGTAAGGAGAACGCACTCTATAATAAAAGAGAGCATACTTCATAAGAAAATCATGGCAGACTAGCAGGTTACTTTCCTTCAAGTTCATACAGTTTCGGCGACTTTTTTTAAACAAGTGTTGATACAAGTTGCTTTAGAGGTATCCACTGAATGGCTTAGCAAAGCTGAGAAATGGCTGTCAGGAGGATGACGCAACTGCGTTTCTTTCAATTATACGCAACTGCGCACTTCAGTTGGATTTATATGAAGTAAAACGCACATTCATTGCCAATAAAACGAGCTTTATTTAACGCTAAATAAGAATGCGCTAGCGTCATCATTCCCATCAACCGAGACACACGGCGTACGTGCAAAAAGTGAATGGTCCACTGCCTACACTTCAATATCGGAACCCAAGTTCTCATTTTATAACGGAGAACTAAAGAAAGCGTCTGTCCTAAGGGTTTACAAAGCAAGATAGTCCCCCCCCCACCTCCCCTTGAGTTTCAATTAACTGCAGAAATAAATCACATACGCAGAAACACAGAACATTGCATAATGCTGATTGTACAAGAAGGCTTCTTTGTCATGGTTCAGCATCTTGCCGTGGTCTCTAGAAATTTGAGACGGCCACTCAATTTTTCAGGTGGCAATGAATAACCGCTACCTGCAAAATTATTCTCATAACATCGATTCTCGCAGTGCGTGGGAACATTTCTTTTCAGCGCAAGACAGGCAGCTAACTGGCCGTTCTTACCGACATTTAGCATGCTGGGCAGCGTTAAAGCCTCGTCTCCTCCCTTTTCCTTGGCTTACTTTTTACATCTTGTTTTTGTAGCGAAATTGCGAAGGTTGTGCGCACGATAGCCATTGGAGCCACGTTTGGAATAAATAACAAAATACTTGCCAGTACTATATAACGTAACTGCGTACTGCGCACATAAAACACGGTGGAGATTATAGTTCCGTATTACGTAAGATGTTGCAGCTGCGCGTTTAGAGAAGGAGCCACGGATATGCACAACATGAGTGTTGTGCTTCTTCGCAACGCTCGATATAGTGTTTCAACGTGAATGAAAGATCTGATTAAGGTGTTATGGGGATAACGGGTGTTTGACCACTCGCTCTTGAGCATTGACCAGCAGAAAAGTTAGGAGGGAAGGCAATCGCATTTTCCCTGCCGAAGTTCATGCATGAGTAGTAAGTAACCAAGGTCAAGATGAAATCAAGCATTACGGCCTGATTAATGGCATAGGCGACAACGTTCCTAGTGCCGGCCGGTATGATGATTCCTAAATCTCTGTAGCAAGCTTTGTGTAGAAGAAAAAAAATAAGAAGCCAAGAAGTCTATCTAACATTTGCATTCAGTAGAGTATTTCTTCATATCCAACTACTAACTCTCGTTAACATGAGAATAAAAAGTAGCATTCATATGGAGCTATAAACAAGTCGACCACGTCGGCTGAGTTTTGCCAAAATGTGAAATCCAGCACCTTACCTACGCAGCGAGGTATCCGGTGGCTGTGGCGAGCGTCGTCACATCAGGTGTGCCCAATAATAAGAATATGTGTGCAGTCAGTGCTCCTCTGTTTCAGTGGTAGCGCTGCTTATGGGAGGAGACCCTTCAGCACCACTCACTGCCGGCGGGTCCTCGACTGGTTTTTCGGCATCTTCGACTTTTGGCTCTTCCGGCGCAAGCAAGGCGCGGCATTCCTGCCTCGACCCGAGCTCACAGCAGGAGCTCCTCGCCCTGAACTCGATGAAGACTTCGTCGTTGTCTGAGTTCGAGTCCGAGCGGTCGGCGTCACTGCCATCGTGAGGAATGGGTTCGAGCTGGCTCCACTCCTGGAAGCTGCCTTCCTGCTTGTGGATGCGCGTGTCGCTCTTCGAGCACGGTAAGCTCTCAGAGGACTTGGGCCTTAAATGGCTCTGGCTGCTCACCTTGAGCTTGCGCTCCTTGGTCTCCGACTTGCCCTTCGGGCTGTGACTAGACAGCGAACGCAGGAACTGGGGCAAGTTCTTGAGAGACATCTTCTTGAGGGAGTTGTCGGACACGACTTTGCGGCCCGTCTGATAGGATCCTGGAGCGGCCTTGCGCCCCTGACTGCTGATGTCGTCTACGCTTATGTGCATTTTCTTTTTGCCGTGTGCACGTTTCTTCTTTCGCGGTTCCTCGGAGACCGAAGACGGTTGTTGTTGTTGTTCTTGTTCTTGTTCTTGCTGCTTTTGCTGCTGCTGCTGCTCCGGCGAGTCGCACGACGCTTTTGAGGTCCCCGGTTGAACAACGCCGCTAGGGCCAGACTCGCTCTGTAACGACGTGTTTGTCGTGTCGTCCTTCACCGAGTTACGCGGCTCTGACTGATCGGTGGAGAGCACGACGTGCTCCTCCTTGGACAGCTCGCTGCTGTCCTCGTGGCTGGTCTCGGCAAGCCGGTTGTAGAAGCAGTTGAACTTTTCCTCGAACTCCTTGCTCTTGAAAGGCAGCGAGGCCTCTTTCCGGCAGCAAGCGGGACACAGGTTATCGCTCCTCCGTCGTTGCGCGTACGGCGGCGAGCGGGGCGGTGGTGCGGCACCGGCCCTAGCCGAGTCGTCCACGGCCAGCTGCCGGCAGAGCTGTGGCTTGTCGCGCGTCGAGGCCCTCAGAAGCCGACCGGGTTCAGCACCGGTCGCCCTAGTCACGGGCGGACCACGCGCCGTCCCGTCGCTACTGACAGACGACCGCGACATGCGCACGGTGGATGTCGAAGAGTCCGGCCTGCTGCAGGACAGGCTAGAGTCCTGGGATGGCTTGCGGCCAACCACGGCCCAGGAGGCGCCTCCGCGGCCGCCCAGCAGCCGCAGCGGGATGCTGCCTTGGCGCCAGCTGTCCGAGCGCGACGAGAAGTTCTCGCTCGAAATGCTGGACGCCCGCTGTCCACCGCGTTCCATGGTGCGCTGGATGCGCGCCAGCGCGTAGTTGTAGCCGTCGACGTCCGCCGGATGGGCGTCGGGGTCCCGGCAGAGCAGGTAGCGAAGCGCGAACGCCTTCCAGCCGCTGGGAGCCACCCGCGTCGTTCCCTTGGCCAGACCGCACTGGCATGGCGGTCCGGGCGCCTGCTGGTCCGTGAGCCTCTCGCCCGCGGAGTTGGTGCCCAAGAGGGTGTGGCGATTCGAGAAGTTGGAGCTGTGGCGGCAGCGGCCGATGCCCCGTGTGACGCGAGACTCCTCGATGCGCTTGCAGATGAGTACGCAGTCGCGTTTGAACTGCTTCGTGAATATGGCGTAGAGGAATGGATTAGCGCAGCTGTTGAGAGGAAGCACGAAGATAGTGAACACCTTGGCCTCCTCGAGCGAGACAAGCTGCAGCCCGGCCACCGCGGTGAGCGAAAAGAATGCAATGGGCGCCCAGCAGAGGAAGTCGGTGAAGACGAGCAGCGCCATGCGCTTAGCGATCCGAGAGTCGTTGGAGTTCCACGCCTGTGAGCCTCGGATGGCGCAGTACATCTTCAGATAGCAGCCCATGAGGATGAGGAAGGCGACGCCGTTGATGAGTATGAGGAAGACAACGTAAGCCAAAGACGTGACCGAATCCTCTGTTTCGAACGGCAAGCACACAGCGAACTTCCGGTAGTCACTGACGCCCAGCAATGGAAGCAACGCCATGACAAGCGCGAATATCCAGCCGCAGCCCATTATGTATCCTGCGTGCTTGAGCGATAGCCGCTTGTTGAGGTGCATGGCATGCGTAATGGCATAGTTTCGTTCCATGGTGATCACCGACAGCGTGTACACGGAAAGCTCTGAGCTGAGCACGCCGAGGAATCCGGCCGCTTGGCAGCCAGGAGACATCTGCCAACCGATGCCGTATACCTGCACACATTGAAATTGTGAAGGAGAATTATGAGCACAGGAACGAAGACAGTCAATGCACAATAAAAGGAAAACAACAAAAGCAAAGGAATAATCCAGAAACACTTTAATTTATAATAAATATAATGCAAAGTTTCGAATGTACGCACCTCCTTCTGAGTGCATAACGTAATTTGGAAAGCTTAAAAGCAGTAAAAACGCGCCATCAGCTGGTCCATGTTGGCTCATAACGTATAAGAAGCGTATGACTGTTTATAAAAGCTTTGTCTACCTCACCCAGACATGGAGGAAAGCGCGCTGTGTGACCGTTAAATGTTCTAACGTGTCCCATAAGGCGAAACAAGAGCGCTTGCAGCGAACCAATCATGAAATCAATGAAATCAGAAGAGACACGCTACAATGGGTTCAGAGAAGCAGCTTTCCTTGGGCGATATAAATCGCCAATAACATTTTTCCGGCCAAATTCAACACGCACCAACATGCACGTTCAGAAAACTCTGATGGACGTCTGATTCAGGAGTATGATAACTAACGATGCTGACGTGCCTTGAAATTGAGGTTTCCCACTACATTTGCATACAAGTATCGCAGTGTACCGAAAGATCAGACCACTTTCTAGCGCGCGGAACGCAATAACCAAAAGGTCCCGTAAGCAGAGTGCTCACCCGAAACTCGCCAAGAGTGGAGGCGTCGACGACAGCAAGGAACCCCAAGTAGATGCCCATGAAGAAGTCGGCGAGCGCCAGGTTGCACACAAGGAACCGCGGCACGTCCATCTTGGAGCGGCCGAGCGAGAGCACGACCACGACGAGGCCATTGCCAAGCATGGCGAGCAGGAAGACGACCCAGACGCCACAGCGCAGCGTCCACCAGCCGAACAGGTCCTCGCACGGCATGAATGGGGCTGCGAGAACGGACGGCAGAAAGAATGTTAGAATAGCGCACGAGGCCTTACATATGTTAAACGAACGAACTTTGCGGGACATTAGCCCTGTCGATTCCCAACGCGCATGTTACGTTACGCTGAATTTGATATCTCCATTTTCTCATTTAAGCCCTAAAAACGGGATGCACAGCCTACGGTGTTGTCTTTTTTTATCTCTGTAGCGAGTTTTCACTTCCGAACATGGAGCACAAGAGGTGTGGCGTAATTAGAATCGACTGCCTGGGCATACCGCTAAAGAGAATCGCACAAAGCCTAAGTCGAGCCGTGTGAGCAAAAACCGCAGCGGTGGTAAGCAGCCAATGTGCCGAGAATCTTTTCGATAAATCATCAGTGAGTGTTCTAGGGAAGCCCGCTGGACAAGCGTAACCTGCAGTATTTTGCGCCATATCGTGAAGACAACCGAGTTGCTGTCGTCGTCGTCGTCGTCGTCGTCGTCGTCGTCGTCGTCGTCGTTGTTGTTGTTGTTGTTGTTGTTGTTGTTGTTGTTGTTGTTGTTGTTGTTGTTGTTGTTGTTGTTGCATGCGTGAATGTACACTGCAGTGTCTTCTTGGTTTCTTGGTGCGCCAAATGGCGCTTTGGGCGTTGCGCCACACCACTGACGGAAACCCACTCACCGACCACATGACAACTGCATCCACCAATCAAGTATGAAGTACTACTAAATACTGCAGGTTCTTTAAACAGTCTTGCTCTACGTCGATTACACGGGTTGCACATAGGTGCATCCTTAGTACACAAAGCTGCTTATAAGAAAATGACACGAAGCATCACCCACTTGGTAGTGGAATGCACTGCACGGGGTACTGGAATTCCTCGTCGCTTGTATACAGGGCCTTGTAGTCCTCCAGGTATTCGCCGTAGTACTGGGCCAGGTTGTCAGGAATGATGTAGTCCTGGCCGAAGACCTTGATTAGCTGGTGAGTAAACTCTTGAAACTTTGACGTGATGTTATCTGCGGATATTCGAAGGAAATACTACGTTATCTTAGGGAATATCTTCACATATACAATAAAGCATTAGAGCCAGAAAACGTATCGTGAACGTAATACCATGCGAAAGCGTTCACTGAGCGGAACAGAACAAAGGCAATCCTAAGCAATCTCGACACTTCCAATAAAGTGGTAGAGGGCTGCACATTCCAGGTCCGCCTACAGACATACAGTACGGTGGTGCCGCATTCCGCCATTTGCCTTCGATGTAACGGGTATCAGCGCTGTTACGATGCTGTTATGACGCGTGCTTAAGTTGGTTAAATCAGTGAAAGGCGATCAATTTCACTTATGCCGAATACGAAGGCTACGGGCTTCTTGCGGTGAAAAAATCACGGCAAATAATCAAGGGAATCAAGTGGCCGTGACAGTTAACTATAAGGGACAACATATGAAATCAGATAGCACAAACCAGTAGCGTTACGCGCTATGAACATTTTGCCTGCTTTGGGAGTTACGTTGTCCCGCAACAATAAATTAGCTTCTATGTTGCTTGCATTTAGTTTATTTAGCGTTGCGCTTCAAGTGCTTTTCTTGTCATGGACGGCATGCGCGTGTCAGCATGACGCAGCGTTCCTGACAGGAAAGTAGCGAGAACAGCGTGGCAATAAAAGGAAGTGTGCGCTGAACTTATGACAACTATTCGGGGACAACATAGGTCCCACAGTGTGCATGAATTTAATTTTAGAGTGTAGTTCACAATCGGTGTCTTTGCTATCACCGATGGCTGGGAGTGCACGGTGGTCACTACGGAAGCATACGATCGACTAGGCGATAGTCAGCAGCAAGAATCATGCTGTTAAAGCCGGCAGCACGCAAGCGGAAAGCACACAGCAGAGTTCATTCAAAGCAATACTATGGTGGGATGCTTATTGCTATATTACATCGGCAAATACTACGCAGTAGGACTGAAACAGTGGCGCATCTATGCGTGCGCCGCGCTGCCGTGCAGACATACACCGACAGGAAAGAGATAGGGTGAATGGCATTCGGCTGATCATTGTTGCCGACTCTCATGCAAGTCTAAGTTCGAGGGTATCAGTATCTTGTGCAAGTTGCTTGCGCAGATTCGTAAGCAAGTTGATGAAACCGTCTGCTCAAGAATGAAAACTTGCGCCTAAGCACCATTTTCTTTCGCAATTTCAAATAAAATGTTTCGTTTGCAGTTGTCTATGCCGGACGTACTTTAGTAAGAGGGCGTATCAGCAAAACTTTCGGTGCGACATCTTCGCGGTTACGTGCGGTCCTGAGAAATAGTATGACATTTCGAATCTTACGCAGCAGACGTGAAGCAGAAGTGAAGCGCTCGCGGTGTTTCCTTTTCCTACCCCCTTGCATTCTTGAGCTGCAATCTAATGATTTCCCGATCGATGCTCCCAGAAGCGTGCCACACGCGGTCTTGTCGCAGCGATGGAGCTGCCTTTAAAGTAACACAGGTAGTCAACCATAATATTCGCACCCGGAAAGACGTCCAACGCGGAGGCATTACTGAGGCTGGTCCACTTGTCCATGTCGATGTCATCCTTCTTGAGCCATAGCACGGCGTCCTTGGCAACAGGTGCGTCGGGCGTCCCACTACCCACCGACTGCAGGTACGCGCAGCAGTGGTACGAGTAGGAGAGGTACAGCTTCTGGATGCGGGGAAACGCCTCCGGGGGCGGAAAGCTGCGCAAGTGGCGGTTTCCAGACGTCACGAGGCGATGCAAGCCGCGCAGACCGCGGTATGGCATCGCCGGGAACGCGTTGTCCGCCAAGTTCCTGGACAGGGCAAAGAGCCGGTGAGAAACCGGAAGTACGCCATTCGACTGAGAAACGCCAAAGAAGCGGTTGATGAAAGCGAGAGCTGAACTCTGATATAGAATTTTCAGTACTTCGAGATGGGGAATAGAGATAAAGCGAATCAGGAAACTTAAGCAAAAAAAGAGCGCGGAATTTGCAACTGACTTATGGAGCAAGTACGGCCAAACTCGACACACTCTATTTCGCGTGTGGGCATTCCTTTTCACGGCCGAGAGCGTCAGAGTTCCGTAAGCGGCAGACGTTACTCGCAAAATGTTGAAGGCTCCTTCATGTAAAGTCTTGGTAAAGTATGTCTGCTACTAAAGCTTTACAAATACTAGCGAGAAGAATTAGTGGAAACGATGAGCTTCACTTTTTGTTAGTAACAAGCTTAGGAAGCTTCACATGGTCGTTAGGTTAAGCATATTAAAACCAAGGAGGACTGAAAGTTTAATACCCCCGGCTTCATTCGCAGTACCCTTATAAGTTTTCAGGTATACCGAACAGTGTGCTACACACTAACGTGCGCTCATATGAGCCCTAAGCTGATTTTCCATCTGAAACGGAATCATTACATGTGAACACGTTTCCCGTATGGAAGTCATAACATTTTACCCGTGATCTATAACTGCACTATCCGCTGCACCAAATTTTTGATATAGCACTCGCGTGTAATCAGAAATGTGCAAATGTGCCACTTTCACTCCATTCCCTCCAGCTCCAAAACCACCTGGTTTGAACGTCGTCGGGGTTTTGTACACCAAACTTACTTCGTTCACCTATGCCAGCCCAGAAGTTGTTTATTTCCCGGCAGCCAATGGCGGCATAATCATCACCCTCATAAACCAATAGCACAACGGTGAAGTCACAGATCTGCCCTAATGCAGCCATCTGTAATGCAAGCATGGCCAATAAACGATGCTCCCAAACAATAAAGGGCACGAAATGTACGAAAAGTCTACACCCTTCGCAGTTAACGCCGAACACGGATCCCGATGCATTTACGTGCTTTTATACGTGCGTACTCCCATACTTCTGTTGGCGTTACAGTGGCATGCGAAACATGTAAAAGGGAGAATAAGTTGCAGCCGGCTATTTGGGTGGCATGACATGTCGCCATGACACGTTCATGCCTTGGACGACATAAACTGCACAGACAGTGAAGAAAAGAAACGTGGTGTAGTCAAGACTAATGCCACAGAAGCGAAAATTGCGTAGTGATGCATGTCCAAGCAAATGCAGGCAATACCCCCTACAGGAATCGGCATGTCTATTTAGTACACTTCAAAAGTGTGCCGTTTCATTCAATTTTTCCCGCCGTTGTGCGAGAGACAGAGGCAAATAAATGAAATCCAAACGCAGGGAGGTTCAGCGGAAGCTTAACCTCCTTGCGTTCGGGCCCAACTTAGCCAGCTCGGCTCATCTCGGCCCAGCTCGGGCCCAGCTCGGGCCCAGCTCGGGCCCAACTCCGATGCGGCCCATTCAAATACATGTAAAACGCAAAAATGCTTTTCCGAGATAACCCATAGACTGATTTTAATGAAATTTATTCCATTTGAGAGAGAAAGTTAAATTCTAGTGACTATTGTGAGCGGAATTTCGAGTTATGGCCTGAATCTTGAGAAAGAAATTTTCAAAAATTCGCAAGTTCGAAAAATATAGACTCAGGAAGTTTACAAATAAATAGTTCTGCATCAAGAACAAATATCGCGGTTCCGTAAACGGCATCCATTAGATCATTGAAAGCGGACAAATTCGGTATGCCAATTTATATCTTAGATAAATTTGTTACGTCGTGTACAAGGGTTCCGCAAAAGCTGTATTTCCATGTTACTTATTTTTTTATTTATGTGTAACCTATAAATTTTGTCCGCATTAGATGTACTATCAGATCTAATTCCCTGAATTGTGATATCATTTCTCGTTGCCGAGTTAGAGTTGTAAACTTGATAGTTTCATGTTCCGAAAATTTTTTATTTTTGCCAATTTTTAATAAAAAATTGACCATCTCAATAAAAAATTCAAAAGCAACGTCACTAGATTTTACGTTTTTTCTTTTAAATGCAGCAAACCTAGTCAAATTTGGTGCTGTGATTGCCGAGAAAAACGAATAATCTTTTCACACGTATTTAGATAGGAGCACCCGAGCTAAACCTTCCACCGTTATACTCTAATTTCCTTCTTTCCTTCCCTCCTCTCTCTGCCTGTCGTCTTTGTTTTGCCCTTTCCCATTTTCCCAGTGTAGGGTAGCCAACCGGACGGTGTTATGGTTAACATCCGTGCCTTCTGCTTTTCTCTTTCCTCCCTCCTCCGCCATTATGCGAACACTGCTGCATGAGGCGCGCCGCCCGACGAAGCAAGTGGTTGACCGAGAATTCTTCGACACGAGCATAACGACTTGTTGTACAAACGATCTGTTTTCGCTTTTCGAACACTAGCGCCCCTTTGAATGTGAACAACTCTATTCATATTTGTTATCGCTATCACAGGTCTCATACTTACAGATCTTGAAGTTTCGCGGTGGGAACAAAAGAGTCCGGATGAATTTCCCTGATGCCATTTTTCTGCAGCGCCCTGTAAGAGAGCAGATGATAAGAAAAAAGACGTCGGCTCAGAGGATCTTCACGCTCTCCACTGCGATGAGAACTGATTGTAAGCAGCGAATGTCTGGAAAACACCTGAACGAGTGCTAGCCAAGACACGAAGAGGGGGTAGCTTTAATTAGAATGCCGATTATTCATGGATAAGAGTCCGCCGCGTTATGGCCTTAGCGTCAAAGAGATGTTTCGATAATTTCTTCCACACAAGAGCGCAGGAAAAGTAATAGAAGACTGCTCTAACGCCTCCTCTAGAGAAACACCTGCAAGCATTTACCTGCAGATTCTTTTTGCAAAGTCATCAAGGTGAACACGAAGCTTTGTGGCTAAGAAAGCCATGCAAGGAGAAAAGAATCAGCTCGTTTCTCACAGCACTTGCAGAGATGTGAGCCCGTGGAAGGCAGTGTCCTCTATGCGACGGATGAGGTTGTTGCCCAGGTTAAGATCGCGAAGCTTCTTGAGCGAAAGGAATGGAGAGTTATCCAGGGATTCGATGCGGTTGTAGGTCAGGTCCCTGCGAAAGCGACAGAGGGGAAAAACGCTTACGTGACTGGATGTTTCTACAAAAGAAAAACAAAGCAGACAATTTCTCAGGTGTACAGTTTTGGAGCCTATATGTAATTATGGTAAATAAACGCTGCAACGAAAAAGAAGAAGCATATCCTTCGCGTTACTTCCGAGTTCATTTCTTTCGATTTGGTCAAAAAAGATTAACTGCAAAAGAAAGAGCAAACAAAGCACAGCTGTGCACTTTAAAAAGTACTTGTCCTGATCTCGCACGTGGCTGTGATATCGAATGTTGGTCACGAAGTAGAGACGTGCTTGGTATTCACACCACGAAATCACTACCTTTACACTTAACCAGACCCATTACACCCTAGTTGTTGCCTTGAGTCTTGGCGTGCTTATCGAGTCTTCTTATTCGACCACTGAGGTGCGCTGTGTCTATCAGTACAGATGATCCAAAAGCTGAAGAAAATGCTTAGGAACGTGGCCGGTAAGGACGGAAATAGCTTTTTTTAAAAAAAAGAAGCACAGGATTTGTAAGCAGATAGTGGATGGTGGTTATCAATTATAATCAGACTTACAAGATGAGGAGCTCCGAGCAGTCGGTTAAATTAGGAACCTGCGTGAGATGATTGGACATGAGGTAGCTGCAACGATATTGAAAGACAGGCAGGAATTAGAACAGGGCTTGAACATGTTTTCTCGCATTGTCACATACATACGAATAACGATAGAAGTATGGGGAGATAAGTGATCATTTTTCACTCCGTTCAATGTTCAGAAAAAACAGGCCTGCATTCACCGCAAGGAACATCGTGCATCAAGGGTACGGGAACGTGCTAAGTCCGTTGTACTGAATAGACCTTGCAAAATGATGATATTGATTACATAAGACGACATTATTTAATCGCATACGGTAGGCGAAAAATATTCTTATGAGCGTGAAATGGGTTACAACAAAGATACTGCTAATCGTGGTGTTAGGCATCAGCCACGGTGCCAGTGTTATTTCTGGGCATGAATGCGATGTGAAAAGCGGAATACCAAACCAAACTGACGCCATGATAATCTCTCGCATGGGTAAAAGCACTATCGATACCAATGGAAATATACGCTGCGCCTTCTAATTCAATTTGTCTCTTCGATTACAGACCTAAAGAAAAAGAATGAGATCTCGTACCTTCCAATATACGAGTACATCTCCCACGATACGTGTTGAAAGAAAGTTATCACCAAACAGTCGATGATCGCTG